>NC_084503.1:36198621-36499732 GCF_024500385.1 Phyllopteryx taeniolatus
GGGGCCTTTGACACAACCAGAAAACATATCTTGGGGAAACACTGGAATGCTATTATGTACTTATTGTATTGGCCTGTAGCCTAAACTGGAAAATGGCAGCGCGGTTTGGCATCATTGCACGGATTGGGGCATGATTATCATTTTGGCAGCCTGCACAGTTGGCAGAGTGGCTGAATTATTTTTTTGCTATCTCGCTCCCTCGTCACATATGTGTGTGCATGTGACAGCGAATGAAGGATTCCTTCAGGGCACGGCCTCCTGAGTCTCTCTCTCATCTTCCACTCTCCTACACTCCTGTCTGTTTGTTCCGTCCTTTTCTCACTTCTCCCACTGCTCGTCTGAGCCGCATGAAGGGGGATATTCAACGTGGCAGTAAGTTAGGGGAACAGTTCTCGCAAAGAGCAAAATGCGGTGAAGTGAAATCAGTGGCAATTTCATATGGGAAAAAAAAAAAATGGGAGATCACCCAGGGCAAATTTTAGATTGAAGCTGTGTTCTCCCAGATTAACTCTTTTCTTTGTGTGTGTGTGTGTGTGTGTGTGTGTGTGAGTGTGCGTGCACACGCGCACAATCCTACAGTACGTCTAAAATGTGTGGAGGTTATTATGTCTGACACAAACACACACACACACACACACACGCATGTGTTTTGTAGTTAACAGTCCAGTGTGATCCAATCTGAGTTGTGCACATACTACAAGGTGTGTGTGTGTGTGTGTGTGTGTTCTTTCCTGATGTCGCTGCTAACATTTCTTTTCCCCAAACTTTAGTTCAGGACCCAAAAGGAATCTTGACTCTGTTGTCACTGATTATTAGAATATAAAATCGTTTGATTTTATTGACTGTGAAGCAGACATGCATTTTGGGTTTAGGGTAAGTGAGAAATTTGGTCTAAGACACAGAAGAGACGCTGAAGGAGTTTTTTTTTTAACAAGTATATTTTAATGACAAAATAATGTTTTATTAACATATTATTATGATAATACAGTGTCATCTATCACAGTGATTCCCAACCTTTATTGAGCCAAGGCACATCACACCAACTAGCAAACTTTCTGCCATCTAATAGAAGAATATATATGTATATGTATTTATTGTCATTTATTGATAGATGAACAAAGATACATTATTTGTTGTAAATAAATAATTTTCTAACCAAATTCACTGGGCAAAATTTGATAATTTCCCGAGGTTCACCTGAAGGGCTTTCAGCACAGCACACTGGTTGGGAATCACTGATCTATCATTATTTGGTTTTTTCATGGCCAATATTTATAATGTACTCCACTTTGCTACAGCTGCATTTGTTTTGTGTTCTAGTAATAAAGTTGAGGGTTTGAGGTTAGAAAGAGGGGCAAGGAAGGGTGAGGGTATAAACATTAGGGATTAAGGTTTAGGATGTGATGTTATGTCAGGATTTGACCTAAGCATTATGGTTTGGGGTTAGGATTAGAGTTAGATGTCAGAGAGAGGGATAACCGTCAAGTGGTTAGTTGACCGCCTCGCATTTTAGAGGCCGTTGTTTCAAGTCTCGGCTCCGCCCTTCCCGTGTGGAGTTTGTATGTTCTCCCCGTACTTGTGTGGGTTTTCTCCGGGTACTCCGGTTTCCTCCCACACTCCCAAAACGTGCGTTTGGTTAACCGAAGACTGTAATTGTCCATAGGTGTGACTGCGAATGGTTCTATATGCAACGTCTATATGCAACCTGCGATTGGCACGACCGAAGTCAGCTGAGATCAGCTCCAGCACACGTCGGATTAGAAACACGCACCATTTTTGTAGTTGTAGTTTGCGCTGGTGCTGAGCTGCACTGCATTATACTGAGATTTCCTCTCCTGTCACTAAATAAGGTAGCATAATAATGGAGGACCTCAATAGATTATGTTGTTGTAAATGTTTAGCCGGTCAGCGTGCATAATTATCCATTTTGATGTGCAGCGAGGAGGATGTTGGTTGATTTGATTTTATTTCTTTGATTTTCTTCACACGGCTGCTAGCCTTTCATGATGTTAACTCGCATTACCGACCCCGTTGGTATGCAAATGTGTGTAGAAAATGAATCATCGCCTGGACTGAGGCCATATCTACTTTCATTTATCATATCTGTCCTGCAGTGGTGAGAGGTGATGCCACATTTCCAAGACCTCCTTTTTTTCTCTTTTGTCTCTGTGCCGTGTGACAGCACTCACTGTGTTTTTGTCACTTGTCATTGTGACTTCTGAGCCTGAGAGCAGCAGGTGCAAAATGAAAGAGGCTTTATCCTCTTACGGGTGTGCCTGGGAAAATCGAAAAATTGGTAGGAGTTACTGCATATTTCGCCTAATCGTTAATGCTTTGATTTTGAAGTTACACAAAGGATTTATTCATAACCTCTCCTGAGGTTGTGCTCTTTTTTAGATTTATTTATCACACCAAGACTTGTTGCTTTGTCTGTGTTGTACACAGTATGTTATCGCTTTGACATGTAAAGGTCGGCGGGTGCTCTGATGCTTGGTTTTGTTAATTGACCCTTAAATTCAGAGAGAGCATCAAGGTCTAAGTTCACTAGTAATTTGCCACAAACCACATCAAATTATAGCTCGTAAAAGGGGTCATCAAGGCTTTTATTGCATCATGTCTTTTTAGAAATCAACAAGAAAGGGGCCAAATATGAATGTGTGGTGCTTAACATATTTAATTAGACCAAAACAATTATTCATCTGTTCCTATAATAATGAATTCACCAAGCTCTTTTAACTGAAAATATATTTTTAATGCTATAATATAATTATTATTGTTGCCAAAGAATTGTCTAATTTATTATTTCACACACACACAAAATAGCAGGGCAAAGGAGTATTTCTTGATTAAGCTGTCAAATTAGTTATTTACTTACATTCCTGAAAAGAACAGTTTTAATAATTATGCTTGATTAATTTCCGTGAGAGAAGGACAATGAGTTGGTTCAAATTTGTATACAGATAATAGATTTGTAACATATTTTTCACATTGTTTTATAACATATGTTAAAGTCCCTGTCAAGGGAAAATAAATATGTCCTGTAAATTTGACACACCACAGAGTAGAGTGTTGTTAACAACCCCTCCAAATTTGAATGATTAGAAAAAACACCAAGTATAAGAGACTTCAAAATAAAATCTGGACCGCTGTGGGCGTGTCCACTGAAACCATAATTAAAATTAAATTAAATTAAATTAAACAATTAAAGACTACTATGTAAGCCGCAAAAATAAATCCGCATACAGGCTCCGGTGGCTGGAATGTATGTCATCTGGTCATCGCGGTGCTTTCAACAGTCAATCAAAAATGCAAATGAACTTTCACACACAGGAAAATACATTTCCAGGTTTTATTTATTTATTTATTTAATTCCAGGTATTTCAAATATTTTTCTTAGCTTATTCTTTTAGATGAGAGGGGCAGAAATTCTATACTACAACTAATACTTTTTTTTTTTTTTTTTTTTTACTGTTGTGGTTCTGCATCTTTGGATCCTGAGATTTTCCATATCTCTTAATTTGTACTCCTTTTTCTTGACACATTCTCTGTGAATTGCTTGGTAATAAATGTTTCCTTGCTTTGTAAAAATGTTGCGCTCTTTGAAATTCCGCTAAATACATCCATCCATCCATTTTCTGAGCCACTGCTGGAGCCTATCCCAGCTGTCATCGGGCAGGAGGCGGGGTACACCCTGAACTGGTTGCCAGCCAATCGCAGGGCACATACAAACAAACAACCATTCGCACTCACAGTCACACCTCCGGGCAATTTAGAGTCTCCAATTCATGGATATGTTTTGGGATGTGGGAGGAAACCGGAGTGCCCTGAGAAAACCCACGCAGGCACGGGGAGAACATGCAAACTCCACACAGGCGGCGCCGGGGATTGAACCCGGGTCCTCAGAACTGTGAGGCTGATGCTCTAACGCAGGGCACATATAAACAAAAAAACATTCACACTCATATTCACACCTACGGGCAATTTAGAGTTATAAATTAAGCTACCATGCATGTGTTTGGGATGTGGGAGGAAACCGGAGTGCCTGGAGAAAACCCATGCAGGCACGGGGAGAACATGCAAACTCCAGCACAGGCGATGCCGGGATTCCTCCTCAGAAGTGTGTAGCAGATGTGCTAACCAGTCATCACTGTGCCGCCCTCTAATTCCATATTGTTTTAATTTAGACATTAATACTTCATGGTTGGCGGCACGGTGAGCGACTGGTTAGAGCGTCGGCCTCACAGTTCTGAGGAACCGGGTTCAATCCCTGGCCCCGCCTGTGTGGAGTTTGCATTTTCTCCCCGTGCCTGCGTGGGTTTTCTCCGGGCACTCCGGTTTCCTCCCACATCCCAAAAACATGCATGAATTGGAGACTCTAAATTGCCCGGAGGTGTGAATGTGAGTGCGAATGGTTGTTTGTTTGTATGTGCCCTGCGATTGGCTGGCAACCAGTTCAGGGTGTACCCCGCCTCCCGATGATAGCTGGGATAGGCTCCAGCACGCCCGCGAACCTAGTGAGGAGAAGCGGCTCAGAAAATGGATGGATGGATGGATACTTCATGGTTTATCGTATGAAATGCTTTCTTTCGATTAATGAAAACTCCATATAGCCTTTATCTTTTTATCCATTGCCTTTGTGGTTTCTTTTATCAGTTCAGTACAAAATTGTGCTGTTGATCAGTTGCTTCCAAATCCATATTCGTTATTGCTAAGTAATTATGCGTTTCTATGAAAGCTGATAGTGAAAACTTTTTCCACAATTTTTGAGAAGTGTGGAAGATGAGAAACAGGTCTGTAATTTGTGTTAAATAAAAATTCCCTGCGGCACGGTGGCCGACTGGTTAGAGCGTCAGCCTCACAGTTCTGAGGACCCGGGTTCAATCCCCGGCCCCGCCTGTGTGGAGTTTGCATGTTCTCCCCGTGCCTGCGTGGGTTTTCTCCGGGTACTCCGGTTTCCTCCCACATCCCAAAAACATGCATGAATTGGAGACTCTAAATTGCCCGTAGGCATGACTGTGAGTGCGAATGGTTGTTTGTTCCTATGTGCCCTGCGATTGGCTGGCAACCAGTTCAGGGTGTACCCCGCCTCCTACCCGATGACAGCTGGGATAGGCTCCAGCACGCCCGCGACCCTAGTGAGGAGAAGCGGCTCAGAAAATGGATGGATGGATAAAAATTCCCTCCTTGAGCCGTCACCTTATCGTGGTGGAGGGTTTGTGTGTCCCAATGATCCTAGGAGCTAAGTTGTCTGGGGCTTTATGCCCCTGGCAGTTTCATCCATGGCAAACAAGTCCTAGGTGAGGGACCAGACAATGCACGGCTCAAAGACCCCATATGATGATGACAAAAAATGGACTCAAGTTTCCCTTGCCCGGACGCGGGTCACCGGGGCCCCCCTCTGCAGCCAGGCCTGGAGGTGGGGCTCAAAGGTGAGCGCCTGGTGGCCGGGCCTGAACTCATGGGGCCCGGCCGGCACAGCCCGAAAGGGTAACGTGGGTCCCACTTCCCATGGTCTCACCACCTACGTGAGGGGCCATGGTTGTCGGGTGCAGTGCGGGCTGGGCGGTGGCCAAAGGCGGGGACCTTGGCAATCCGATCCCTGGCTACAGAAGCTGGCTGTCGGGACGTGGAATGTCACCTCTCTGGCAGGAAAGGAGCCCAAGCTGGTGTGTGAGGTCGAGAGGTTCCGACTAGATATAGTCGGACTCGCCCCCACACACAGCTTGGGCTCTGGTACCAGTCCTCTCGAGAGGGGTTGGACTCTCTTCCACTCTGGAGTTGCCCATGGTGAGAGGCGCCGAGCAGGTGTGGGTATACATATTTCACCCCGGCTCGGCGCCTGTACGTTGGGGTTCACCCCATTGGATGAGAGGGTAGCCTCCCTCCGCCTTCGGGTGGGGGAATGGGTCCTGACTGTTGTTTGTGCCTATGCACCAAACAGCAGTTCCGAGTACCCGCCCTTTTTGGAGTCCTTGGAGGGGGTGCTGGAGAGGGCTCCCGCTGGGGACTCCATCGTTCTGCTGGGGGACTTCAATGCTCACGTGGGGAATGACATTGAGACCTGGAAGGGCGTGATTGGGAGGAATGCCCCCCTCGATCAGAACCCGAGTGGTGTTCTGTTATTGGACTTTTGCGCTCATCACAGATTGTCCATAACGAACACCATGTTCAAGTATAAGGGTGTCCACACGTGCACTTGGCACCAGGACACCCTAGGTCGCAGTTCAATGATTTGGATGACTTTGTGGTCGTGTCATCGGACTTGCGGGCACATGTCTTGGACACTCGGGTGAAGAGAGGGGCGGAGCTGTCAACTGATCACCACCTAGTGGTGAGTTGGCTCCGATGGTGGGGGAAGATGCCGGTCCGACTTGGCAGGCCCAAACGTATTGTGAGGGTCTGCTGGGAACATCTGGCAGGATCCCCTGTCAGAAGGAGTTTCAACTCCCACCTCTGACAGAACTTTGCTCACGGGCGGGGGACATCGAGTCAGAGTGGACCATGTTCCCCGCCTCCATTGCTGAAGCGGCCGACTGGAGCTGTGGCCGTAAGGTGGTTGGTGCCTGTTGTGCCGGCAATCCCCAAACCTGCTGGTGGACACCAACAGTGAGGGATGCTGTCAAGCTGAAGAAGGAGTCCTATCGGGCCTTTGTGGCCTGTGGGACTCCTGAGGCAGCTGATGGGTAGTCACTGAAGCAAAAACTCAAGCATGGGAGGAGTTCAGTGAGGCCATGGAGAAAGACTTCCAGACGGCTTCGAGGAAATTCTGGTCCAACATCCGGCGTCTCAGGACGGGGAAGCAGTGCACCATCAACACTGTGTATAGTGGGGACGTTGTGAGCCGGTGGGGAGAATAATTCGAAGACCACCTCAATTCCACCGACACGCCTTCCCATCAGGGAGCAGAGTCTGGGTTCTCTGAGGCGGGCTTTCCTATCTCTGGTTTGAGGTCACCGAGGTGGTTAAAAAGCTCCTCGGTGGCAAGATTGGCAACATCGCGTGGACATCGGGGACAGTGCCTCTGGATTGGCAGACTGGGGTGGTGGTCCCCCTTTTTAAGAAGGGGGACCGGAGGGTGTGTTCCAACTACAGGGGGATCACACTGCTCAGCCTCCCTGGTAAGGTCTATTCAGGGGTGCTGGAGAGGAGGGTCCGTCGGGAAGTCGAATCTCAGATTCAGGAGGAGCAGTGTGGTTTTCGTCCTGGCCGTGGAACAGTGGACCAGCTCTACACCCTCGGCAGGGTCCTCGAGGGTGCATGGGAGTTCGCCCAACCAGTCTACATGTGTTTTGTGGACTTGGAGAAGGTGTTCGACCGTGTCCCTCGGGGGGTCCTGTGGGGGGTGCTTCGGGAGTATGGGGTAGCGAACCCCCTGATATGGGCTGTTCGGTCCTTGTACGACCGGAGTCAGAGTTTGGTCCGCATATCCGGCAGTAAGTCGGACTCGTTCCCTGTGAGGGTTGGACTCCGCCAAGACTTCCCTTTGTCACAATTCTGTTCATAACTTTTACGGACAGAATTTCATAGCGCAGCCGAGGTGTAGAGGGGGTCCGGTTTGGTGGCCTGAGTATTGCATCTCTGCTTTTTGCAGATGATGTGGTTCTGTTGGCTTCATCAAGCCGTGACCTCCAACTCCAACTGGAGCTGTTCGCAGCTGAGTGTGAAGTGGCTGGGATGAGAATCAGCACCTCCGAATCTGAGACCATGGTTCTCAGTCGGAAAAGCATGGCGTGCCCTCTCCAGGTCGGGGATGAGAGCCTGCCCCAAGTGGAGGAGTTCAAGTATCTTGGGGTCTTGTTCACAAGTGAGGGAAGAATGGAACAGGAGATCGACAGGCGGATCGGTGCAGCGTCTGCAGTGATGCGTACTTTGTATCGATCCGTTGTGGTAAAGAAGATTTACCGGTCAATCTACGTTCCTACCCTCACCGATGGTCACAAACTGTGGGTCGTGACCGAAAGAACAAGATCCCGGATACAAGCGGCCGAAATGAGTTCCATCTCTCCCTTAGAGATAGGGTGAGAAGCTCGGTCATCCGGGAGGATCTCAGAGTAGAGCCGCTGCTCCTCCACATCGAGAGGAGCCAGATGAGGTGGCATCTGATTTGGATGCCTCCCAGACGCCTCCCTGGTGAGGTGTTCCGGGACACGCTGGAGAGACTACATTCTTCGGCTGGGCTGGGAACGCCTCGGGATCCCCCCCGGAAGAGCTGGATGAAGTGGCTGGGGAGAGGGAAGTCTGGGCGTCCCTGCTAAAGCTACTGCCCCCGGGACCCGACCTTGGATAAGCGGAAGAAAATGGATGGATGGATGGATGGATGGATGGGTAAAAATTCTAAAACAATGTATAATCTTTGAGTAGTCTACGATGACACCTAATCTCATTAAAACTAAGCAAAAAAAAATTATCCAATTACACAGTGCAAATTTTGGAAAAACGATCAAAATCAATTCATCTCGGCCACCCTTTTACATGGGCTGATATTTTAAACATCACAGTTTGCTTACCTAACCTAACACAACTGATACGATGTTTAAGACCACAGAGTTGAAACATCAAGGCTTTGAGTGTGTGTGTGTGTGTGCTTGTGTGTTTGTGTGTGTGTGTGTGTGTGTGTGTGCATGTGTGTGTGTGTGTGTGTGGGCACTGCAGATTTGACAATGATCGGGGACATGTACGGGTTGGTTGGCGTGAGCACACGTGTACGTGCATGCACAAACACACATGTACACGTTATGTGCACACACACACACACTCATTGTCACACCTTCAAAAAGCAATTTCGGTTGTTCACACTCGTTCACTCAAAGTGATTTTGTCATTGGTCCATTCTTCAATCTTTACTTCTTATTTCTTTTTAATTTCATTTTTATTTGAATGAAATACAGAACTTAATGAATGAATGATGCATTTCACTGGCATGAGACAAAGATTCAGCTGAGAGACACCAAATGAACACTGACTTTAACACCAAGCTTGCTAGTCTATTGTGCGATCTACAGTAAATGTTCTTCACTCTTTCAGTTTGAAACTGATGTGATGATGCCAGGAATTGGGTACATTTCAATGTTTTTTTTTTATTAATCTAACACAATTCTGATGTTTTATTCCTCTCAATTTTTCATATGTGAAAGAATTTTTTTTTATTTTTGGTGATGATGGTCATGAATCTGACAAGATTTATTGTTGGGAGTGTTGCGAGCCCTTTTTCCAAACAGCTTTGTAGCACTTGTTTTTAAACAAAACAAAGTCTTTCATAAAACATTTGGTTTGTGAAGTTATTTCCATCCCATCTTCCAGGCCAAAGTAGACTGCATCCACCAGCAGCTTCTGACTCCTGTGCATTGGTGGACTGGGACAAAAAACTCAGCCCTGGCATTTTTTTTGTCCAGACCAGCCCACTACATTAGTATCAGACGCCACGAAGTCTTCTAACCCCCACAACATTTAGGCATGAATTCATCGCATAAGTCTTTACATGCAAAATTGAACAAATTGTTATATGTCAAGCATATTTCTAGACCCTATCCATTACACTTTCCATTAGACTTTTTTATTCCAAGGTGAATCTTGACTTTCTCTTGTGAAGGGAAATGTGTGAAGCATTAGTTGAATCAATGCTCAACCAGTTTTCTGAGAACGCTCAAAGGTGCATCTCATGAACGATCAACTGCATAGTATGTCTGAGAATGTGATGTAACGGAATATAAGGGACACACTTGGGCTCATCATTATGAGACTTAATTCTGATCAGAGAAATGCACCATAAAACAGCTGCAGCTCATTCAGAATGCTGCAGCTCGGGTCCTGACCAGAACAAAGGTCAGAGCATATTATTCCAGTTCTGAAGTCTTTACACTGGCTCCCAGTCAGCTTTAGAATAGATTTTAAAGTTCTTCGACTGGTCTATAAATCACTAAATGGTTTGGGTCCTGAATACATGAAAGAAATGCTAGTGGAATATAAACCCAGTCGGGTTCTGAGATTGACAGACTCAGGTCAAATAGTGGAGCATAGAGTCCAAAACAAACATGGCGGAGCAGCATTTAGCTATTATGCTGCAGACAAATGGAATAAGTTGCCAACAGAAGTGATGTCAGCACCAGGTGTCTACAAAAATAGAGCCCTGGGTGTGTATTAGCGATTCACAAATTGTTGTGGGAACTTTCCGCTTTGTTCAGTTTTTGTAAAACAGGCTAAAATCCCACAAGATGGATGGAGCCAGGGCTAGTATAAAAGTAGTGCTTTGGCATATCGTGTGGCAACTTGGTTCCAAGGAACCTATGTTGAAGTGAGGGGGACAGCCCAAAGCCATGGCTAATGTAAAAGGAGTGCTTTAAGTGCAATTACTCATGGAATTTTGCATTTCGCGGCAGGGCTGGAATTGTGCTACTGCCATTATTGTCTTCTAAGTTTTAATGATGAAAGTGTTACCGGTATAAAATGTTCAACAGCAAGGATGCTAACAGTGATGACGATGTACTCCATGAATGACCCACAGGTCAATGAACAGCCATGGCTCACCTTTCTGACACTCGCTAAAGATGGAATGATGAAGAAGGGTGAAGAGTTGAATTTGAAGGAGGTAATTACAATTCTTCTTCTGAATGCACCCCTGAACCCGAGGAGGGGGCCCCATTCGCTGTGGCCCAGCGGTTCAGCGTAAAGAGTCAAGGAGTAAATGTGGGGCACGGAACACATAGTCGAGGGTAACCCGGTGTACTACCTTCACATGATCAACTTCCCAAGAAGGTTCGCACAACACGAAAATTGCTTCTTGTAAAAGACAGACACAAAGACAGCTCCATTTGCCTGTGTGACTTCTACATGTTGACATGAATGTGGAACTGCATTGTTTCCAGAAAACAAACAAACAAAAAAATCATCATCTGCAAGAGTTCTGGAAAGAAAGGCAAGCACGATGTTAAGACTAACTCATCTGCCACATTAGGTATAAAACATACAACATAATGAGATTCCATAATGAATGTTCAGTTTTGATTGACGCTAATTTAGCAATATGATTTTCTTGTAATTTCGTCGTCATACTGAGCACTGTTTCTAATATTTTGACCATTTGTTGAGTTATTGTAACCATTATACAAACATACCGGTATAGACTGTATATAGAGTACTGTGCATATGTCTTAGGCCACCATTACATTTGTTGTTTTAGCAATGCCATAATGATCCTAAAAACTAAAAATGCCACTTACATCGAGCACAGACCTCCACCAAGGATGAACTATTAATAACTGAAAACAATTCTTAGAGCTTTGTATTTGGAGCTGTTTGTCCATCTGTTTGGTAGTTTGTTCGGCTACTTCCTGGTTAATGAGGATGGGGAACAGACGGAAGGTTGCGATATGATTCTGGGGGTTGGACAGTTCCAATGTTATCATAATGATATCATAATGACTCTCATAGTAAAAAAAGATAGTAATAATGCACCCTTATCCAGATCATTACCAAAAAGGATGTGATGATATATAATTGGTTGTTGAAAATTAATTGGTTGTTCCTTTACGCTCCATTCCGCTACAAAGTTTTGTGTATGCATTTGTCTAAGCCTTCTGTGTGCTATTATTTCATGTTTTGCAAGTCATATTGACTACTGTGAAAAGGCTCATAAAAACATGTAAAAGACTTTTGCACAGTACCGTATATACATACTTTCTATATACATACATGAATACATAAATGTAACTGTTCGAATGACTACATTAAATAAGCCTCTGTTTTTCCCACTATAAAACAGTCTAAATGTGTCTAAATAACATGTTTGTGACATACTTTTGTTATAACTCCCCCAGCCCAGGTTAAAGAATTGTAGTACAGTAAACCTTTCACCTCAGTTCATGTTTTGATTGGGAAGTTCGGTCTCATGCAAATAATCCACTGCACACAACAACTGAAGATTCTGCCGTTTGGTTTCCGGGTCGCACAAGGAAATTCAGGTCTCATCACCGGTGATGACTCTTCAGGACTAGGAAGTCTAGTCTCATTGGTTTCATCCTCACTGACTCTACTCATTGCTTGACCACCTGTACAGTATATAAAAGCATTTTGAAAAGGAAAAAAAAAAAAAAAAGTCCAATGGCTGCAGAGAGCCGAGGTCCCCGTTATGTACTCCAGAGCGATTACTTGGAAGTAGTTTGTAAAATGCAGTATCTTTAGCAACACCAGTCCTGGAACCTTTCTGACACATCTCATATAGTAATAATGTGTCCTGTGAGTCTGCATACTGGGATAAATGTATAAATCGAGCCTGAATGACGCACTTGACTCAACTGTGAATATCCATTCTGGGCATGTATGAAACAGCAAGACCATCGTGTGTGTGTGTGTGTGTGTGTGCGCGTGTGTGTGTGTGTGTGTGTGTGTGTGTGTGTGAGAGAGACCGTGTGGGTGTGCCTGTGAAGCGGCAAAAATCATTTAAATTGGGAAAAGAACGCAGGAATGTGTGATTCTGATCGCTACCAAATTTCTCTGTCAGAAAAAGACCCCGACCAGCCGCCTTGCAATTTCACAGTGATTGGAGAATGAGTGGGAAAAAAAGGGAGGGAGGGTGGCAAGTGTGAAAAGAGAGAGGGGGGGTCGGAATGAAATATGGAGACATAGAGGTTAGAGGCAGGCACAGAAGGCCTCAGAAACAAACTTGGTGTGTTCGTTGTACCCTGGTTAATTTTGTTTGTCAGATGAGACTTCAATCTTAAACATAATGTTGCTCTTCCATGAACATCATCATTATTGTCTACCGTCAACACATTTAGAACTGAGTGCCTGTTTGTCCATATTAAGAAAGTAAAATACTTCACAGCAATGACTAACCTGCTCGACCAATGAGTGGCAGGAAATTATTCTCAGTTTGAGTCATTTAGTCATAAATTGTACCGTTCACTATTGAATCCAAACAAGGATAACAGCGTTCTATTTTTTGTTTTTCACGTTAACAATAGGTTTGTGCTCTAGTGAGTTATTATCAGAAATGACCAGAGGTGGGAGTAAGAGAAGTTATTGTTGGAAAAAAAAAAATATCACACGTATTACACTTGGATTAAGCAAGTCCTAAATCATGTCATACAATCTTGCTCAATGCTCAATCACAACATATCGTCGCTGCCAGGCGAAAACCCTGTTTGTCCAAAAATGTTTTTTTTTTTCACAAATCAATACAATTGGTCTGTCCCCTCCTCCTAAATATATATAGATATTTTGGCACATTATTAACCAACTTCAAGCCTTGAAAAGAGCTTGAGAACAAATCTATTCTTTTCTAAGTCTCTTGAACTGTCTTAGAAGTGTGGTAAAACTCTACCGCTTCCTCACTTCGCGGGGGTCGTGGGGAATTATTTCACAGTCTGGACGTTTTTTTTTTCGACGTGAGAGGGGAAGGCCTGCGGCATGCCGGCCTGAGCTGCCCACGAGTGAGATGCACGTTTATCAGACATAAAAGTTACACGAGTTTCACCAGAATCAAAGGCGTCGTAACAGAGCAAGAAAACAAGGCACCGCTGAATATTTCCCTAGTGCCCATCACTCATACACGTAAACACAATTTTACAACCATTAAAACTACTGAAGTCCTTTTCACATCTTATGAGACGCGTTTCCGAGTTACGCTTGAATGCACTATGTGCCATGGCTCAGACACGAACAGTCAGAATGATCAAATGTCGGACGAAAAAAAAAAAACATGTAAACTAAGTCACTTTTTTACATGTTAATGTATGACGCTATATGACAAATTAATAGGTCACGTTAACGCTAGGAGGGATAATGTGGAGTGAGTCGGTGACTGTGAAAAGTCGACCGGCAAGGAGATGACTGTGTAACTCGGTGGTCCACTCCACTCCAGGGCAGACCTTCCAAGTCAAAAGTTAGCATTTTGATCAACTCGGTGTCCTCAAGTCAAATCGGAGCCCTGATGAAACACTGATATTGTTATCACAGAAATATTAGCTTGCTCGCAAGCTATTTGAATCCAATAAACAAAGCCACTCACTGCTTTGCACATATTTACGGGAAAACATTGTTTGGAAAATTACGGATCCTCGCCTCATATGTTGATTTAAGGTTTTGGTGGGCCTTGGGATTTTAAATTCGGCAGCCCGGGCACTCGTTGGGAATGATTGGGTTTCCAAAAGCTGAAGTCCATGAATGTCTCGTTTTGCTTAAAACACCAAAAACGTATTTGCTTTGACAGAGGACTAAAGAAATCAGAAAGTAGTCCAATTTGACTAAAAATCTGAGGATTTGAAATCTTAAATTATATTTTAAAAGTGCTTCAATTCCTTTTCACTTCCTCTCCATTTTGTGTCATCATTGGACAGTTAATTATCCGGCCAGTTGTGGTTTAACGTCATTGTATTTTAACTCAAATGCGCAATTTTCATTCATGCATTTTCCTTTTATGATAACGGTTTGGTAAATTCAGTCGAGTTCCAGAGTGTTAGGAATGTATTGTTGAGATATTTGATTTACTGTGCTGCCGAAGGTGCTTAATTAATGTGTCTAACTTTACAGTGCAAAACACAAAATCTATATAATTATAAAGTAATTGAGGGCAGAGAAGCAGTGCTGTGTGGTGGATGGAGATTGTGAGTTGGACCACCTTCTAAAATCAATTTCTCAATTGTGTTTCATTGAAAACAAACAGTTCTAGAGAATAAATCCACTAACATGGACAGAGCTCCAGGCATGACATGGAATTTTATATGGGCCACAATATAGTGGTCACATCCACACAAAATGCTAATATACGACCACAAAATAGGTGTAATCTGTGCACAAAATACTAATTGATGGGTTTCTTATTATTCCAATTAAGATCTAAGCAAATGGTGCAATTCCTGGTGTCCTTAAGGACAGCCTGCAAAGCCATGCTAATGCTAAGGCCTTTTAAACTCTTGTTCCATGTGCCCCACTTTTAACTTTGAGCACCTGCCCCTCCAAAGGTCTCGGCACGCCCCTGATACAGTGTTAGACATTGTACTGCAGTCACCTGGTGATCTAGTTTGTAATGAATCTTCTCTTCCGCCCTCTCGCTGCCTTTTCATCCTCATCCTCACATTCCTGTGCAGACTCTGTTCTGTATTGTGTGACGTCACGTGCACTAACAAAGCCCCCCCTCTGCCTCTCCGGAAATCAGTTGTCATCAATATCATCATCAGAATAATTCTCTCCCGCAACTCAAATAGGCTCTGTGCACTTAAAAATGCGGCTGTGTGTGCTTCCACAAAATGTTTGTCATGTCATTGTTTGAGAACTGCACTATTTTAATTAGGACAGGCCCGTGCGTGATTGTGTGCGTGGGTCCAAACCTTATGAACTTTTGTGCATGTTGCAATAGTGCCCTCACATGGAAGACTGGAGGATTACATGGATTCTGAAATCATTACAACACACTCTTCGTACTCTCAATCATCACACCCACGCGCGCACACACGCATGCACGCATGCACGCACGCATACACACATACACACACACACACACACTCCAATGACACGGTGTTATATTTGGAAACACAATTTCATGCTATCAGTCCTGGCAAGCTATTCCATTTAGATAGCTGCCGTCTGTCTGAATACATTTGTGTGTGTGTGTGTGTGTGTGTGTGTATGTGTGTGTGAGTGTGTGTGTGCGCGCGCACACGTGCATCTGTTTGTGTGTTTCTGTGTGCCGCCCATGTGTTTCCCACTTTAGTCCCTCTTCAAGGTTTTTTTTTGTTTTTTTTTTTGTATAAAGTTGGTCGCCATGGTAACGTTTGGATTCAAAGTAATTTTGTTAATTAAAAATGTGCACATGAATAAAAAAAAAATCAGGAAATGATCACACAGCAGATGATCAGTGAAAACATCAAAATGATTCTGATCTCTGAGGCTTTCATGCATGCATGTGTGCGCACATTCTCAATCATTTGCATTCAACGAAACACTGAAAAACAAAAACACTGCATAGCTTAGAAAAAAATTAATCTGTCACATTTAATATTTTAGGTTTCAGTGAAAATTATTCATTTAGTGTATTGTGAAAGTTTGTTTTTAATGTAAACCATGTTCGAATGTTGGAACAAACATTAGTGTGAGCCAAAGCGTTAGAGCTTGCTAACTTCATTTCGTTTGAAAGCACGATAGCGAGGTGTAGTGTTCATACACATTCACACACTCCATCCATCCATCCATTTTCAACACCGCTTATCCTGGTTAGGGTTGCGGGACGCTGGAGCCTATCCCAGCTGACTTCGGGCGAAAGGCGGACTACACCCTGAACTGGTCGCCAGTCAGTCGCAGGGCACATATAGACACGGACAACCATTCGCACTCACATTCACAACGTCACTGAGTGGGAACTGAACCCACGCTGCCTGCACCAGAGTAAGGCGAGTGTACCACTACACCATCAGTCATTCACACACTCATGCAAGCTTTACAAAAGGCACAGGTTTTTACTGTTGTTATTTAACATTTTGTAGCATGTTCTGGTTTATCTGAGAGAAACATGTTTAAGCAGCAGCTCCTCCCGTCCCCTGTAGGGTACCGCCTTCCTGGCCAATACACTCCAGACAATAGCGCGTCGGATTCCAGAGCTGAATATTACGTCCAGTCAAGGACAGATTCCGTAATTTCTGGTGTATAATGCAGATTTTTTTCCCCCCAAAAAAATTTCAAATGTGCGTATTATACATAGGTATAGGGGAAAATGAAAACACTTTCACAAAATACATATCATACTTCATGTTTTGAACATATGGGTAGAATCAAAATCATGCATTGTAAAAATGGATTATATATAGATAAAAGGGTTTTCCAGAATTTTGAGGTGAACTTTGGGGGTGCGTATTATACATGGGTGCGCATTGTACATGAGAAATTACGGTACACGTTTTCAAGCATAAATGACTTTAAACTAACTGTAACGTTACCAAAATGCAAAGTTTATTATTCTTGTCAACATCGCTCTTTGTGTCCAAGTCCACAATACAAGCACAAATCACATTCAATTAAAGAAAATACTTTGGTCCAAGTGAAACATTTCAGTTTGGTGCCAAGCTGTAAATTTCACTTATAGTAAAATAAAAATTAGAAAAAAAATCACAACTAAAAATGTTCAACAATTTAAAAACAAATAAGTAAATGAGTGACAGCTTTGTTATCCTTTTTTCAGTGAAGTCTGGATTTTCACCTCTTTTTGCGTTTTTTGCACACAGCATCCAAAACAACACATCACCTCAGTATTGATCTCTCAGACCACCACCAACAGGAACACACAACATTGTTGATTGTCTCCTCGGCTGTAGTTGGTCCACTCTCTCAAAGCACCTGCTGTTCCAACAGCAAAGCGCAATCTCTCATCTTTTATTAGTAGCAGTACAAACACACGACAAAGACCACTCCTGAGCCTTTCTCATCCCTCTCCTCTGTTGCTCTCTTTTCATCATCTGTAATGAAGCACAAATCTCATCAGCCATCTTTTCATCAGTGATACTTTCACTTCTTCTTGCGCTTGAGCAGCAACAGCCTTTAAATGGACTTTCCCCATTGCACGGCTGCCTCTTTCTCAACGCAAAGCAATAGTGGGCATGTAACAGCCACAATATCAGGAACACCTACAGTAATGAAGTGATTCTCAATGTGTGGTACTAGTACCACTAGTGGTTCGCCAAATAATCACTGTCCATACAGTTCATCCATCCATCCATCCATTTTCTGAGCCGCTTCTCCTCACTAGGGTCGCGGGCGTGCTGGAGCCTATCCCAGCTGTCATCGGGCAGGAGGCGGGGTACACCCTGAACTAGTTGCCACCCAATCGCAGGGCACATACAAACAAACAACATTCGCACTCACATTCACACCTACGGGCAATTTAGAGTCCCCAATTAATGCATGTTTTTGGGATGTGGGAGGAAACCGGAGTGCCCGGAGAAAACCCACGCAGGCACGGGGAGAACATGCAAACTCCACACAGGCGGGGACGGGGATTGAACCCCGCTCCTCAGAACTGTGAGGCTGACGCTCTAACCAGTCGGCCACCGTGCCGCCCATACAGTTCAGTTGTTTTTAACTTAAACGAAACAAAGCAAAGCAAAGCAAATGTATTTATATAGCCATTTCATACACAAGGTAACTCAATGTGCTTTACATGATTAAAAGCATTTAAAAACAAAGAAGAAAACAACTTATAAACATTTAAAACAAAGAGAAAAAAAATAAATAAAATAAAATTACAATTAAAACAGCATACAGTGCAAGAAATATCATTTAAAAGTGGAAATGCTGGCAGCACGGTGAGCGACTGGTTAGAGCGTCTGCCTCACAGTTCTGAGGACCGGGGTTTCAATCCCCGGACCCGCCTGTGTGGAGTTTGCATGTTGTCCTCGTGCCTGCGTGGGTTTTCTCCGGGCACTCCGGTTTCCTCCCACATCCCAAAAACATGCTAAATTGCCCCTAGGTGTGAATGTGAGTGCGAATGGTTGTTTGTTTGTATATGCCCCGAGATTGGCTGCCAACCAGTTCAGGGTGTACCCCGCCTCCTGCCCGATGATAGCTGGGATAGGCTCCAGCACGCTCGCGACCCTAGTGAGGAGAAGCGGCTCGGAAAATCGATGGATGGTGCTGCTTGACCATGTTTGCTTTGGACTGTGTGCTCCACTATTTGACCTGAGTCTGTCGATCTCAGAGCCCTACTGGGTTTATATTCCATTAGCATTTCATTCATGTATTCAGGACCTAGACCGTTTAGTGATTGATAGACCAGTAGCAGAAATTTAAAATCTATTCTAAAGCTGACTGGAAGCCAGTGTAAAGACTTTAGAATTGGAGTAATATGCTCTGACCTCTTTGTTCTGGTCAGAATCCGAGCTGCAGCATTCTGAATGAGCTGCAGCTGTTTAATGCTCTTTTTAGGGAGTCCATTCAGAAGACCATTACAATAGTCAAGTCTACTTGAGATAAAAGCATGGATGAGCTTCTCCTGGTCTGCTCAACACATGCAAGCCTTCACTCTGTATATGTTCTTCAGATGGTAGAAGGCAGTTTTAGTAATTGATTTGATATGATAGTAAGACTTAAGAACAATCCATTTACATTTAATCTTTAAGAACTGTTTGTTTTTACACTTTTTGTGGACAATTTATATAACTTTTATCTGCAATACATATTACATTAGTTTAGTTAATGTTAATGTTCAAAGTCTGCATAATGTTACAGAGGCTTATAATATGAAATGTACTTTTTAGGGAATAAAAGTTTGTCTCGAGTTTGAAGAACACAGGCCAATGTATTTTAATCAGTTGCCAGTCATTATGGTGTTACTTGGGGAACTGAGTTTTTGTTTTGGTAGTACTTGTAAAAATTTAGAGAGCCACTGGTCTAATCGGATTCAATAGTAATATTGTTCTTAATAGTAGAACGTCTGAATAATAAAACAAGTGAAGCAAACATCCCCCCGTGTTGACTGCTAATCTGTCTTTTTAGTTCTATTTTCATAACTGTTTTCTCTTTGGCTAATCATCAATGGGTGTGCATAAACAAACAAAATCCAAAGAAAAACAAAAAGATAGAATAATATGGACTCATTCACATTTTTTGTGCATTGAGTTTGGTGTCATACCATTTATTTTTATTTCCAAGACTGCTCTGTTCTCTCATAAATATCAGTGCTACAAATGAACTTATAACCTATTCTATGCACTCTTTGATAAATGAGGGCCCTGAAGCCAAAAGTAACAGATTAGCGTGAGACCACGGGGGTGTGCCCAAGAGTGCACTGCAAATGAATGACACTTCGTCAGTCACGCATTCTGTCTCTGATTGGTTGTTTTTCTGGCTTGGTTGTGGAGTGGTTTCTTAACAACCAAGTTAGAGTTATAAATTGACGCCACTGAGAGCTAATTTTTTTCACAGATCATTTCACTCATGTACTATGGTCACTGATCACGTTTTACTGAAAGAGATTCATTCATTCATTCATTCATCTTCCGTTCCACTTATCCTCACTAGCAAACACCAATTTAATTGGTCCTAGGACGAAACCACAATTTTTATGTAACTCAGTTTTGTATGTTTTGTGTCATTCTGCTTGCTGGAGCTGTCCTTTTTAGTTCCTGTTTTACAATGTCAAGCTGAATGCTGTGTTTGTTGTGTTGCAGCATTCATGGTCTTCGTCTATAGGTCTCTGACAGCTTCCGTCAAAGCTGGCCATTATTATCTTAGAAAGGACAGAATTTCTGAAAAAGCTCTTGTATGGGCTCTCTTTAGATGTACTTAATAAAGAGTCCTGTGGATATTTTTTCATCTGTTTGCCCACATATTCCCTTAAAGTCAGCATGACTTTTTGGAGGTGCCACTCCAGTGCTCACATTTATTGAATGCCAGCTGATGTTAAAGCTCAGTATCATACTGTGCTAAAGGTGTGCTGTAAACTTTATTTGCAGATGACAGGCTTGAATAGGTAATAGTGGTCCTTATCTATTTCTTCCTGTGCTCGCGTTCACATCATCTAGTGAACACTGGAGCGAGGTCATGACAAAGTGTGAAGATGCACCTTCAATAGGAGTAGCGGAGGCGGTGAGCCCACGTAGACGCAAAGTTATGCATCAACACCTGAGATACTTCATGGATAAAACATGTCTGGTGACTGTGAGAGTGAGCCAAGCCAGTGATCATGCGCACAGTCAGCCCTCCCTGTGGACAATGTGGACACGCCCTCCCTCCACAGGGCCACGACACAACGTGACTTGGCCCCATCTTCAAAGTGGTGCTCGGGAGGTGTGTGAAGGGCAAAAATTCTTAATAAGGTGCATGCAAAGCATCACAAAATCATGTTCTTTTTCCTCAGGAGATTGCATGCAAAGTATATTGGGGTGGAAATTACAAACTTTTGACGTGAGTGCCAACTTGGACAGTGCTGTGTGCTCAGTTAATTAAAACAGGTCACATTTGTATTCAAGTTTCAGTTTTATTCTGGTTCATTTGAATCAAATAATGCTGTGATGTGAATTTTTATTTGAATCATTAAAAAATGTGTCCTAATTCAAAACAGCATGAGTTTTTTTCAATGTTCTTATTTTCTAAATGATCACACTTAATAGATTTTTTTAATCACAGATTTTCTGGCTCTTTAATTAATGTCACAGTGTTCGCTGTTTAATTTCAAGCAAATGTTTCGAATGAAAATGAGCACCAGTTTGCCGACGTGTTTGTGAATCTTTTAAAACCTCCTCCGAGTGGGGGTTGGACTCTTCACTCCTCTTCCGGGTGCTGCCCTGGGAGGGGTGGGGCTAGGAGCGGAGGGGGCGGGGCTAGGAGCTGGCTGGATCATTGTTTGAGGCATCTCAATGGGCAGTTTGGGAGGGATAATTGTTTTAGCGGTCACGGTTGGCTTTGCCTCGGGGATTTTCTCACCTTGGCGGTACACGCAGACCTGAGGAACAAAAGATTAGGACTTGAAAAATGGTGAGGAAAAAATTTTTCATTTGCAAGCTTGCAGGTTCAAACAAGGCAAAATATTACGGCTCGAAATCACAAAAATATCTCATTATTAGATCCCAATATAAAAAGATCTGATAAATTCAGTGATTTGCTGTAAAGCAACACTCACCACAATATCCACAGATTCCCCTCCGTATTTGTTCTGGACAATCATGGAATATTTGCTGGAATCCTCCATGGAAACACCTCTGATTGTAAAACTGGCAAACTTGCCCTGGTCGAGGGAGACCACGTACTGAAACATGCAAACAAATGTTGAAAGTGTCAACTTGGGATATTTACTCTGGCCCTCGAATAAAAAAAAAAACAAGAAGTTATGGCTGAACTGGATTTCTGGTGGTATTCGTGCACAGTAGAGGTGGAATCTCTCCTTGTACATATCAATAAACCAACATCAGGGATCAATATTGCTGCTGTCTGAGTTGCAAGTACCGTACGTGCAGTGCGATGTGAATCTCACAATTGTCCTCCATGTACTGTCAATGCTGCATTTCCCCATGACGAATGAAAATTATATCACGCTTTTACCATATTGCTGTTCTGCTACTTGTCGTTTCTTTGTTATGATGAAGAGTCGACGTAACACCATCAAGAATGGAGCGGAGAATGGATTGTCTTTGCTTTGTTTTAATAAACCGAGCACTGACAAGCTCGTTTAATGAACGAGGAAGATGTATTCCTCTGCTGCTTGTGTTGTGTTTTTATAAAATACTCTTATAGTCTTTCATTGTATTGTTAGGCCTATGCTTAAGTTGCAAGACTATTTCTACAAATTTTCCCGACTTCACTGATATAGATCTTGTGAACGATAAAAGATGTATTTTCCATTGTTGCAAACAGCACTCTGGCTCCCTCCCACATTGCAAAAGCAGGCATGCTAGGTTATTTGAAGACTCTAAATTGTCTATAAGTGTGAATGTGAGTATGAATGGTTGTTTGTCTATAGCAGGGGTGTCAAACTCATTTTTGCTTCGGGTCACATCGTAGTTATGGTTTCCCTCGGAGGGCCGTCATGAGCGCGAACACATATACAGTAAATGTACAATTGCCTCATGTTATTACATATACACCCAAAAAATCGATGAATAACTATATTTGAAACCAGAAGCCAGTAAAAAGTTGTTAATTCAGTTTATTTTGAAATGGGGATTGGTAACAAAAATGTTTGCAATCAACGTTATATATAAAAGGGAAGAGGATTTGCGATGTTATTTTAGCAAGAAACATGAAGTCGACGCACTTGATTTGCTTTCGCGGGCCACATAAATTGATGTGGCGGGCCGGATGTGGCCCCCGGGCCTTGAGTTTGACACCAGTGGTCTATAGGTACTTCACGTTTGACTGGCGAGCAGTCCAGGATGAACCCCCGCCTCTCGCTCAAACTAAACTCAGCTGGGATAGGCTCCAACTCACCTGTGACCGTAATAAGGACAATTGATTTAGAAAATGGAATGAAATTCTATCTATTATTACATAAACAGTATCATGATATCTTTAATGTTTCCAAAACATCGCAATAGTGTTGCATAGCTTCCCGGTAGGACACTTCCTTTAGTTGGGTGACACTTTCATTCTGTGTGGGTTTTCACACTTAGTCAACATGTAACTACTTTCTGGATCCATACTGTATGTATGCTTCTGTCCGTTTTTCCCTGCTACTTGTAGCTTCAAAAGCCTTGGTGGTCGTCATGTTGGGGGGAGGCACCCCTGAGGTTTGCTAGACACATCACAAAGGACATCAGTTCTTGTTTCAGGCACATTGTTAGCAGGTGAGGGAATGAATCAAGACGAGGGCAAACTTTCAAAACTTTCAAAGGCGGCAGGAGCCACAGGGGATGCTGATAATACTAGTATACTAGTTGGCAAGTAGGCCCCTTAAGGAATGGTGTGTTTATTTTTGTTTTGTTTGAACAAGCTTGTATTGTTGACCCCACCACCAAGTAGACCATGAACATGAAATGCATTCAGTTCTGATTGTTTTTCCACATCGCAGATTCTGCTCTTGAAATTATGAATTCAGAATGTGCTTGAAGATTTAAAAAAAAAAAAACAACAACAATTGAAACAGCAAAAATGAAAATAAAGAGGAAATAATAATAATATAATAATACCTTCACAACAAAAGACACATGTTCTGGTATGGCGCTTTCAAGTTAGCAGCAACAAACTGTTTGAATTCTTTAACAGTCCGACATAAGGGCACAGGCAGTGCATGGATGCTGAAGTTCTGCTCTTTTTTTCGTCTATTTATTATTTTACCTGATCATCACGCTCGACCTCCACACCGTTCTTTAGCCAGGAGACTTGAGGTTTGGGGTCCCCGCACACTGTGCACGTTAAACTCAGGGTCTAGCGGCATACACGAAGATTTATTAACATAATCTGACTAATACACTCATAGTGCATTCGCACACAAATGTGATCATCACGCAAACTCAGACATCAGGAAGTTACCTTCTTTTCCATAATGGTGACCACATCAGGCAGCCCTCCAATCACCTTACCGCGGTCTGTTATTTAACACGAATCATTAAGCAGACTGCATTATTGTGTAAAAGGCAATACTGGGAACAGAATAAAAACATACACACTCACTCTTTTCGGCATAAGCTTCAGCCCTAAAGAAATAAAACAGAAAAGTTGATTTGACTTTATTGTTTTTACAGTCAACAAAATCTGTCATCAAATAAAATGAAACAACAACAACAAAATATTACATTGGCAAAAATGTTTGAACTTCATTTCAACATGTTTGGATCAGAAACAGTAGTCAGATGGCTCGCCGCAGGATATTCGAGCCAAAACGCCAATTACAAACCCCGATTCCAATGAATTTGAGCCATTTTATAAAATGTAAATAAAAACAGAATACTATGATTTGCAAATCCTTTGCAAACTATATTCAATCGAATACACAACAAAGACAAGATCATGTTCAAACTGATAAACTCGTCACTCAAATCACTCATTTCGAATTTGATACCTGCAACATGTTCCCAAAAAGCTGGCACAGGGGCGTGTTTGCCACTGCAAACACGTGCACTGAGAAATGTTGTTGTTAAACTCTTGGACTATTTGCTCTGCAGTTTTTCACAAAGTCCCATCCTTGCTTGTGAACAACTGAGCCTTTCAGGGATGCTCCTTTTATACCCAATCATGACACTCACCTGTTTCCATTTAACGTCTTCACCTGTGGAATGTTCTGAGCGGGTCGTTTTTTGATTATTTCTCAACTTTCCCGGTCTCGTCTTGCCCCTGTCCTAGCTTTTTTTTTTGTGAACGTGTTGCAGGTATCAAATTCAAAATTAGAGAATATTTGAGAAAAAAATAAAATAAAAATCATGTTCATCAGTTTGAACATTAAATATCTTGTCTTTGTAGTGTGTTGAACAGAGGCTGAAAAGGATTTGCAAATCATTGTATTGTTTTTATTAAAATTTTACACAACGTCCCAACTTAATTGGAAGGGTGGGTGAGAGGTCAGCCTCAGGACCAGATGGCTCGGTGAACTCTGCTCTCCTTGTTGTATCTTGACACTCAGTAAGCAGGCAGCAGGGTGGCATTCGTTCAAGCGCATACTGGACGTAAAGTGTTACGCTTGAACGCCTCTCATTGACTGTTAATTCGAAAAAGGATTGAGGTGGTTTCCACTGTGCTTTTTGTTATTATCGTTTTTGATATTTTCGAATGGATGTGAAAAGTCTAACGTGTAGCTTGTGTGTTACTGTCAAGCGGTCAGAATTTTGGACTGCTTGATTTTTGGCTGATTTTAAAATACAACTTGATCACGAATCACACACAAATACAACCCCAATTCGAATGAAGTTGGGACATCGTGTTAAACATAAATAAAAACAGAATACAACGATTTGCAAATCATGTTCGACCTATACTTAATTGAAAACACTACAAAGACAAGATATTTAATGTTCAAACTGATAAACTTGATTGTTTTTAGCAAATAATCATTAACTTAGAATTGTATGGCTGCAACACGTTCCAAAAAAGCTGGGACAGGTGGCAAAAAAGACTGAGAAAGTTGAGGAAAGATCATCAAACACCTGTTTGGAACAGGCTCATTGGGAACAGGTGGGTACCATGATTGGGTATAAAAGGAGCTTACCTGAATTGCTCAGTCATTCACAAGCAAAGATGGGGCGAGGTTCACCTCTTTGTGAACAAGTGCGTGAGAAAATAGTCGAACAGTTTAAGCACAATGTTCCTCAACTTACAATTGCAATGAATTTAGGAATTTCATCATCTACAATCCTTCTGGCGGCACTACATCAAAAACCGACATCAATGTGTAAAGGATATCACCACACGGGCTCAGGAACACTTCAGAAAACCAATGTCAGTAAATATAGTTTGGCGCAACATCCGTAAGTGCAACTTGAAACTCTACTATGCAAAGCAAAAGCCATTTATCAACAACACCCAGAAACGCCGCCGGCTTCTCTGGGCCCGAGCTCATCTAAGATGGACTGATGCAAAGTGGAAAAGTGTTCTGTGGTCCGACGGGTCCACATTTCAAATAGTTTTGGGAAATTGTGGACGTCGTGTCCTCCGGGCCAAAGAGGAAAATAACCTTCCGACTGTTATGGACGCAGAGTTCAATAGCTAGCATCTGTGATTGTATGGGGCTGTGTTAGTGCCAATGGCATGGGTAACTTACACATCTGTGAAGGCACCATTAATGCTGAAAGGTACATACAGGTTTTGGAGAAACATATGATGCCATCCAAGCAACGTCTTTTTCATGGACGCCCCTGCTTATTTCAGAAAGACAATGCACGTGTTACAACAGCGGGTACTAGAGTTCGGGTACTAGACTGGCCTGCCTGCAGTCCAGACCTGTCTCCCATTGAAAATGTGTGGCGCATTATGAAGAGAGACCCCGGACTGTTGAACAGCTGAAGCTGTACATCAAGCAATGGGAAAGAATTCCACCTACAAAACAATTAGTGTCCTCAGTTCCCAAACGTTTATTGAATGTTGTTAAAAGAAAAGGTGAAGTAACAGTGGTAAACAGGACCCTGTCCCTGCTTTTTTGGAACGTGTTGCAGCCATAAAATTCTAAGTTAATGATTATTTGCTAAAAACAGTAAAGTTGATCAGTTTGAACATTAAATATATTGTCTTTGTCGTGTAGTCAATTAAATATAGGTCGAACATGATTTGCAAATCATTGTCTTCTGTTTTTATTTATGTTTAACACAATGTCCCAACTTCATTGAAATTGGGGTTGTAGATAAGCAGCTCTGGTACTGTATACTAATATTCTGTGGTAGACAGTCACCTTCTTACTTCCTCCAGGCAAACAGAGCACAACAGCTACATGCTGCGTGTGTAGCACCTTCTAAAATAGCCTACAGTCTATTTACTACATTGCTCCTCAAAATATTTTCAGGAACTCATTTTCTTGTGTACATTCTGTAGTTCTTTTATTAATATTTGGCTAAAAATTAGTGAGCAGCCAGGACCACTGCTCTATCGCTACATTGCAAATTTGTTTCTCATCATTATATCCTCTTTTCCATTACTGGTTTTTGAGAGACTATGACAGCTATTTGAAGGTTAAGTCGCTAGCTTTGCTGTTACTTTGGTTTCTAAACTCCCCGTCTGGCTTATCCTAACAAATTGTAAAACCAAATTTGCATAAACTATGCTAATTCGAGCCCATGCAGTGGTATTGATTTGAGAGTTAAGACTTACTTGAGTTTCTGGAACTCGGCGTATGCCTTATCATAAACTGGAAAAGACAAAAGACTGAATTTTGATTCAAATGCGTTTTATCACTGATATTTTGAGATGTTTACAAACTTACCCCAAAATTGTGTTGTGAAGCTTTAAATAAACGAGAGACACAAAGGAGGACTGACCTTCACCGCTGAGGTCCAAAGTGCGCTTGTGTGAGTCTTCAGGGTCAGTGATCACGATCGAGTACTTCCCTTTGTCCTTCTCACTTGGCTCAATCACCTTAACATCAATAAGTCCATTAAGCCACTTGTCAACACTAACCCATTCAGCAGTGTCAGTCTATTTAATTTTACATGCCAGCCTATAAATCATGCTTATTTCATCTGAAAAGTAATTACAATATGACACTTTCTGGCACAGGGTGAAAAAGAAGATACCGTTCAATTAATTAACTTTAATGACTGTAACTTTTTTATTTTTTATTTGTTTTAATTAATTTTAATTACTGGTCCATTCTAAATGGGATCTGTTTCATTCAACTAAAGGTCGCCCTTCTATCACCTCTGCATTCACATGCAAATCACCCAGTGAGGGATGCACCAAAATGTACAGAAGAATCTAGTACCTCCATTGTTGCCATAGCAGGGGTTCCTCCTATCACAATCTTGTCACTGTGGCAGAGTTTTTTCTCACTGTGGATGTGGGGAGGCAGGGATTATTACGGTGTGCACATTTATGCAATTATTGTTTATATGAGAGTGTGTACTTCCTACTTTTGAGGTAATGGAAAATCATGTTTACATGCCAGCCTGATGTTACGCCTAGGGATACCAATTTCTCTGTCCCTTGCTATCCGTCACTCGCTCTCATCTGCACTCACAGAAGGCGTGAGCAGAGGTTAAAACTCTCATCGCCGTAATTTGTGTTCTGTGAATAATTAAACAACCTCAAAAGCCACCGCTAACCCCTGTCACCTTTCTGCCTACCTCCCTCTTCAGTCTTTAGCTTCCCTCACGCCTTCTCCCTGCATGTTCTCTATACACCTGTTTGCGCATTCCGATCTCTAGGGGCCCATGGAGTGCTTTTAAGAGTAGAAATGTCTGCGCTTCTTCATAGAAAATAATAGGGTGTGATTTTTGTCACAAAAAAGGCCAATTTTGCTGCAATAACAAGGATAATGAAAGCACTTGCAACAGCCATCCCAAAGCGTATTGTTTTTGCCTCGCCTTGAGAGGAGAAGGCAAACAACGTTGTGCTTTGCGGTCATCATGTTTGCAGGCAGGCTTAAAATAATCACCTCTCCCCTTGCACTTAGCACGTTCTGTTTTGATTATTTTTGTTATCGAGGTAAGCAGTAATTGCCCGTGACTACACAGGCTTAGCGGTGAGAGGTGTACGCCGGAATGACGCCTTACCCGTGGTACCAGACGATGTTCATCTCTGAAGTGTAATACTTCATGGGACACTGCAGCTGAATGCCGGTGGCTGTGCAGTGGATCACCAGCTCATGTGCGCTCACTCCTGAGGGCGATGATGGAGGTGGGAGAGGGTTGCACACAGGTCACTTTCAAAAATCACAAGGCCACTTTTGAACTGGTGAGAGTCACCGGGCCCCTTTCCCCAACATCAGGGGGAGTGTAATTTGATTTCTGTCTACATGCAAGAAGAGCCGCATGACTAAAGGAGAACAGATTTGTCTTTTTTTTTCTCCATTGATCCTCCAATGATGAAGCATTAGTGCGACCATCTCATATTAAATTGTAGGCTATACATGAATAAACATTGAAAATAGGCGACGTTGGAGGGTGTGTGCCAAGCTGTTCAGGTAGAAAGGCTTAGTGTACGTTGTGTATTTGAACTTATTATGTTATAACGTATTATACTCATTATAATATAGTACAAAAGGTTTGCATGTGTGTGAATAGGGAAGCCACCTACCAGCCAGTCGGGTGATCTGGTTAATGGCCTCTTCGAAAACTACAAAATAAGACACACAAATGAAGAAGCTTTAAATTCAGTGGGGCGCTGCTTATATAAATCAATGTTCAATGTTAAGATATTGAATGAAAAGGGTATCATTAGAACTCTCAGACAAAGTACTTAGGAAAATCTGTTGCCATGTGGTTTAAAAAAAATTAAATTGCTAAGTGTTGTTAATAAGAAAAATAGCACTCTATGATATTGTATTCAGAAAAAAACATAAAGCAATGAAATAAATGAATACTGTAGAATGTAAATCAAATTAAACTGCTTTTTTTCCGATTCTTTTTGCTTCAATTCAATGGACATTGTGCCGCTGCTTCTGGTGTGTGTGTCTTGACCACCTGGGGGCAGTATAACACACATACAGATAGACGCTAGACAATTTATGGAGACGGTCTCAGCTCCTCATTAAGGCTAATAACATTAGTCGTTCTTCGCAAAGTATAAAGAATATATGCCTGTGAGTATTGTGACATGATCTGTCTATATGTGTTGCTCCACTGTTTGTGTTCAATATCCATTGCTTAAAGGGTTATAACACGGTGACAAGGATGCTATTCATTCTATGGCATTGAATTTTATGTGTTATGTGTTAAACTAGCAGACGTTGAGATGTGATTATGTGGTCATTTTAAATACATACTGTGTAATTCTCTTGGTTTTATATTTAGTTTGACGGTAAACTAAACTGGGAGCGGCATTGACCAGCTTGAAGTCTGAATTGTTGACGAACTGCACTCAACCTGCTGATTGTTGTGAAGTGAGTTCAGTCGAGTTCACTGCTACCGTATCTCAAATTTCCGCTCTCAAATTAAAGTGAAAAAAATCGGTCCAAGCGACGTTTCGTATCTCTTAAGTCGGGTCACTGGTATCTCAAGGCGCCACTGTAGTGTTAAACGACACCTCTCTGGAACCTCATGACATTGCGCAGTAAAATATGTCACACAGACCCTTACACACAGTATAGCACAGTATAGTAATAGCAATAGTAACATATGGTAATAATAAAAGAAATTCTCAGAAATAAGCCTGTGGGCAAACAAGCTGTTGCAACTAATTATTTTTATACAGCAGTTAAAGGTTACAGGATTTGAAATGTAATGGCATTTGAAGTGGATAGCATAAGCAGTTGTGTTGCTTACGTAAACATGGTGTCCTTCACCCACGTTTTAAAACTAGATTTCACATAGTTTGTGGATTATTCTTGATTTTTTTTTATTCTCATCTATCAATTTAGTAAGTAATTTAGTTTGTTTACCTTTTCCTGAAACGTCAATTTGGCTGATATCCTTTCCTCTATCATCGCTGATGGCGGCCTTGTAAATCCCCGATGTTTTCAGAGAAAACTGGGGAAAAGAAGCGGGATTTAAATAATGAGAGACGGAGTTTATTTGACATTTTCAAAATATCTTAAAATGAACCTTAATTGAATGAATTCATCTCCAGTATACATCTCTCTATACTGCATATAGCTGCTGCTTTCTTTTACACCAGTAGCAGTGGGATTGTATTGAGTGAAAGATTTGGAACACCCACAGGAAGAAAATGAATTTACCAGTTTAATTGCCAGTTTACAGACTCCTGAAGCCAAGTCGGGCTTCACATCAGGAATTATTTCTGTGTCTTCTCTGAACCAGTGGAACTCGGATTCTTTCTTCAAGTTAGCAACCTACAGTGAAAAACACAACATGCAGAAACATACAGTGTTCAGCATATGCATGGGCATGATAAAGCCCTATGTCAATTTTTGTTTATTAAATGTGGAATTTGATCATTCGGATGATGATGTATAATGTTATGTTGCGGAGCAAGCGTTGTCGAGAAGCCATGGAGGAAACCAGCAAAGCGCTTAAATTATTTAGGCAATACAGTAGTTGGCTTACTCAATCCAAAAAAAAACAACAAAAAAACAGGAAGAAAAGAAGAGTTTTATGTCTGATAATTGCTAAGTTTATTATAAATAATGTTAAACAGTACTGTCAATAATTACAAACATATACAATGTTGGAGATTGAATGGAGTGAGGCACAACAGGCTGGCGAAGTTAGTGCGCCGATATGTCTGCATCCAGGCTTTGTTAGAGCTGCCAGAGCGAACGCTTTCAGCAAAATCTCTAGAATGCATGAAAATATTGACATTCTAATATATAATACTCCACAATCTGCATCTACAGTATATGCCGCAATCATTTTGGTGTAGCTGGTTTGAATGCCAACATGTTTAGCTCATAGCGAGAGGCTCGCTATTACAGTACTGTATTTTCTTTTATTGTACTCATAATTCCTCAAGGGGAAATTCAGCTCACACTCTGCTGCACACCACAAAGAATGTAATTAATAAAGAATGAATAATTGATTGTTAACTTAATAATAAGCAATAAAAGAGAATGTATCGCTAAAAAAGAAGCAGGTTTGGTCTCTTTTCCTTTTTTCTTTTTGAACAGCTTCTAAATGTTTAATCATCAGTCTAATGTTCTGTATTACTTCCATTAAGCCACCATTCTAAGTCACTTTTGATGTGAAGCACCTTATCTTCCTTTGCAACAATTTAAAGCTATAAGTGTTACACTCCCATTTAAAATGTATGGTGGGTAAAAGAACTAATATAACGCCGACATAAATCTGTTCCTAATGCTTTTAATGTAGCCAAGCTCAGACTGTATAACGTATTGATCATTTTAAATTTAGCAAGTGTGTAAGGTCAACATATGTTCATTAAGAGTCACTTCAGGCTGTCTTTTCACCATATAGAGTTGTGGCCTGCAGTTAGTCAACTTAAATAATGTATGGTTGCGTATTTATCTCAGACAATAACTACATTTTTGCAGCATCTTAACAAGTCGCTTATGCAGTACCTGCAGAGAGGCTCGTCACGTGCACACATTCTTTCAATTGTGTTATTATTATTTTCTTTACATTATTCACAAAGTCAAACTCTCAGCAGCCTCGTTATGGTGAGTCTGTGCCTGGACCTTATCATTAAAGACCATTATTTCCTGCAACCGCTCTGGGCCGAATGGCTAATTAGCGTTCCACAAGTGAGCCTTCTGTTTGTTTCGAGTGCAAATGTTCAATAATTGAGCTTGGCTGCATTTACCTTGCACACTAGTGTGACTGAGCAGTCGTCTCCCACGTGAAGGGACAAGAACTCGCTGAAGTGGGGGCCTGTTGTAGAGCAATGGGACACAAAAACACAGATGAAACATAATTACGTTTAACTACTTGTGGACCTTTATTGCCTCAACTGTTGGAAGAGCCTTGTGAATAATTTAGCAGTAATTTTACATGCTTGTGAGCAAACCTTTCTGTGATATTGAAATATCCATAAATGCCGGTCACATCATTAGGTACACCTGTATATTCTAATGAAAGCAACTATATATTATTATTTTATACTTTATAATATGATAGTGGTGGAACTGCATCATACTAAGGGGTATTTAAAATGCTGCCAAAATAATAGGATCCCCTTTTGTGTTGGATCTCATTAGCAGAATATGTGTACCTAATACACGGCATACTCTCCTATGAATAGCTTTACACATAACTAATTATGTAGAATTAAATCTAGGTTCTGGCTTCCGCTCTCTTTTGAAGACTGTTTAGGCTGGTTTATTTCTTTTATGTGAAATGAATGAGTAAAACTCCTCCACCTGGCAAACAGAATTCTGGCAGGTTTGGTATAAGTGAAGTATGGTGCTCATAGAATGTGTGTAATGTTGTGTGTTTCTTACCCTCCTTGACTCTGACGTACTCTCTCCTTTGGTATTCGGCTTCAGCCAGCGCAGCCTTGAAAGCTACACACGGGGAACACACGCACGCGCGCACACACACACACACACACACACAGACAAAGAATACTTTAAATTAGCTGGCAGGAATTTCTATGCATTCATTTAATAATGTACAGATGTTTAGAACAGTTTTTCCCATCCTAGATTAACCTAAGGCACATACAGTATGTTACATAAGAAAAATATCTAATGAATATTTTTACAAAAACTATATCTACTCATCTCAATTTACTAAACTCACAAATTAAAGTTATGTGCCCTCTACCAACTCGTGCAGTGATTCTTAAAGTATGGTACGAGTTCCACTGGAGGTATGTGGGCACCCTCTACTGGTATGCAAAAGAATCACCGCCCAAGTATAGTTCAGTTGTATTTAACTTTTGAGTTCAATACATTTGAATTAAATCTTTAAGAAATCCATCCATCCATTTTCTGAGCCGCTTCTCCTCATTCGGGTCGCGGGCGTGCTGGAGCCTATCCCAGCTGTCATCGGGCAGGAGGCGGGGTACACCCTGAACTGGTTGCCAGCCAATCGCAGGGCACATAGAAACCAACAACCATTCGCACTCACAGTCATGCCTACAGGCAATTTAGAGTCTCCAATTAATGCATGTTTTGGGGATGTGGGAGGAAACTGGAGTGCCCGGAGAAAACCCACGCAGGCACGGGGAGAACATGCAAACTCCACACAGGCGGGGCCGGGGATTGAACCCGGGTCCTCAGAACTGTGAGGCTGACGCTCTAACCAGTCGGCCACCGTGCCGCCATCTTTAAGAAATGTTTGTGTTAAAATATTCAGTTAGATAAAAAAATATATTTTACTTTAACCTGTAATAAATTTTAATTGAATCGTTATTCAAGTACAGTTTTTATACCCTATACTTAAGCACAGTGTTAATGTTCAAACAGCCTAATGTTACAGTGTCTTACAATAATATTAAACATACTTTTTAGGAATTAAAACATTTTGTTGAACACCTAGGCCTTCTATGTTACTTTTTTAATGCTGCTCATTATTGTGGTACTTGGAGCGCTAAGTATTTTTTTAGGTGGTACTTGGTGTAAAAAGTTTGAGAATGACTGATCTAGTGCAAGAGCTTTTGATTAATCTGCTAGTCATTATACATCAATAATATAGATCAGTGGATCTCGAACTTTTAAACCCAAGTACCACCTCAAAAAATACTTTAAAGCTCTACAACAACCAAAATAATAATAAACATTAAAATATAGTAGCGCAGTAGGAACAAGTGTTCATTAAAAACAAGGCAGAGGTTTTAATTCAATTAAAAATATATTGCACATAAAAGTTTAATAAAAATTGCTTGACATTATCGTAAATAACTGATTAAGAACAAATTTATTGCAAGTTAAATACAACTGAATTCTACTTAACGAATATGCTGTGTTGGATTTTTTTTTTTTAAAGAGTTGAAGCCACTGAAACTTTATGCAGTGTTTAAACATTTCATTCAGTGATTTTTTCACATACCACCAGAGGGGGCCCGCGTACCACTGGTACCACACTTGGAATCAATGATATACATAGATGAACAAAGATACATTATTTGTAGTAATAAATAATCATTTTTGGACCAATTCAGAGAAAATGGTAATTTCCCCCGGTACACCCGATGATCTCTCATGACACATTACTGTGCATTGGGAATCACTAGTTTAGAAAACATCCATCCATCCATCCATCCATCCATTTTTAACTCCGCTTATCCTGGTTAGGGTCGCGGGACGCTGGAGCCTATCCCAGCTGACTTCGGGCGAAAGGCGGACTACACCCTGAACTGGTCGCCAGTCAGTCGGAGGGCACATATAGACACGGACAACCATTCGCACCGTCACTGAGTGGGAACTGAACCGACGCTGCCTGCACCAAAGTCAGGCGAGTGTACCACTACAGGTTTATAAAACAATCCAGTTAAAACAAATTATAGTTTATATATATTACATACAACCCCAATTCCAATGAAGTTGGGACGTTGTATTAAACATAAATAAAAACAGAATACAATGCTTTGCAAATCATGTTCAACCTATATTTAATTGAATACATGACAAAGACAAGATATTTAATATTCAAACTGATAAACTTGATCGTTTTTAGCAAATAATCATTAACTTAGAATTTTATGGCTGCAACACGTTCCAAAAAAGCTGGGACAGGTGGCAAAAAAGACTGAGAAAGTTGAGGAATGCTCATCAAACACCTGCTTGGAACATCCCACAGGTGAACAGGCTCATTGGGAACAGGTGGGTGCCATGATTGGCTATAAAAGGAGCTTCCCTGAATTTCTCCGTCATTCACAAGCAAAGATGGGGCGAGGTTCACCTCTTTGTGAACAAGTGCGTGAGAAAATAGTCTAACAGTTTAAGGACAATGTTGCTCAATGTACAATTGCAAGGAATTTAGGGATTTCATCATCTACGCTCCATAATATCATCAAAAGGTTCAGAGAATCTGGAGAAATCACTGCATGTAAGCGGCAAGGCCGAAACCAACATTGAATGCCGTGACCTTCGATCCCTCAGACGGCACTGCATCAAAAACCGACATCATGTGTAAAGGATATCACCACATGGGCTCAGGAACACTTCAGAAAATCAATGTCAGCAAATACAGCTCGGCGCTACATCCGTAAGTGCAACTTGAAACTCTACTATGCAAAGCAAAAGCCATTTATCAACAACAGCCAGAAACGCTGCCGGCTTCTCTGGGCCCGAGCTCATCTAAGATGAACTGATGCAAAGCGGAAAAGTGTTCTGTGGTCGAACGAGTCCACATTTCAAGTTGCTTTTGGAAATTGTGGACGTCGTGTCCTCAGGGCCAAAGAGGAAGAGAACCACCCGGACTGTTATGGACGCAAAGTTCAAAAGCCAGCATCTGTGATGGTATGGGGCTGTCTTAGTGCCAATGGAATGGGTAACTTACACATCTGTGAAGGCACCATTAATGCTGAAAGGTACATGCAGGTTTTGGAGAAACATATGCTGCCATCCAAGCAATGTCTTTTTCATGGACACCCCTGCTTATTTCAGCCAGACAATGCCAAACCACATTCTGCACGTGTTACAACAGCGTGGCTTCGTAGTAAAAGAGTGTGGGTACTAGACTGGCCTGTCTGCAGTCCAGACCTGTCTCCCATTGAAAATGTGTGGCGTATTATGAAGCAAGAATGAGAAAGAATTCCACCTACAAAGCTTCAACCATTAGTGTCTTCAGTTCCCAAACATCTATTGAATGTTGTTAAAAGAAAAGGTGATGTGACACAGTGGTAAACATGATCCTGTCCCAGCTTTTTGGGAACGTGTTGCAGCCATAAAATTCTAAGATAATGATTATTTGCTAAAACCAATCAAGTTTGTCAGTTTGAACATTAAATATCTTGTCTTTGTAGTGTATTCAATTAGATATAGGTCGATCATGATTTGCAAATCATTGTATTCTATTTTTATTTATGTTTAACACAACGTCCCAACTTTATTGTAATTGGGGTTGTATTGTAGTTTAACTCCATCAAAAAATAAATAAATAATAAAGATAGAAATGTATGAACATATATAACTACAATGAATCCCACCAAGGATCCTCCAATTATTTATGACACTGTGTACCATAATTTTTCCAAATAGTGGATTGGACATTTATTCGCTGCACATAATATAATCATCATCATCATCACTGCACAGAAAACTAATTTCCAAAATTTGGTACGAGTCCTCCCTATGATTCATCTGAGAGACTGTTTACATGTCCCTAGAGGTGCTGCTGTTTAAATTAGCAATGGAGTTCAAATGGGCTGAACAGTAAAGTCTTGCTCATCTGTGAACAATAGTGCCTATGAACTGAGGTAATTACAGGTAGGCCTGCTTGACTTTCCTAATGAAAAAGGGCATTATTTATTTGTCTTAAGTGGATGACACCACCCACCAATAAATCAGACGGAAAGAAAGTATTTGAGGAATTATGGTATGTACAGCATAGATATGATATTTACCGCAACTTTTATTGAGCCAGGCAGAGCCGGTTCACCCATGAGGCAAAATAAGCAAATTCTAAGGGTGCCGCGGCCTCAAAGTGACATCACAAAATCGGAACAAAAAAAATTAATAATTGTCATTAAGTAAGCTCACTGTTTCCAAGCCTTTATTGAGTAAAGGCAACTTTAGAAAATATATACTCACATGGAGCGTGACTTATTTTGTTGAATAAATGACAACAGGTTTATTGTGGCTTCTGCCAGCTAATATCATCATCAAATCATTGTTCTGCCTTTTACTATAGGCTTAGATAGAAGAAAGATATATTTGTAAACAATAAATGGTCATTTTCGGACCAATTAAGTGCACTTGGATAATTTCCAGCAGCAGCCCTGGTTGAGAATCACTGTCATAAGACTAACAAACATATACATCAACAAAAAAACATTGCTCATGGTTAATTCTTTTGCGCACATTCACATAGGAGGGTTCTCAAACTACACTATTGTCTTCAACTGCATCTCGTGAGTCGGCAGGCTCCTCTTACCATCTCCAATGAGAACCAGCGAGCTCTGTGCTTTGCCGCCTCCATCTGTAATCTGACAGGTGTATGTCCCTTCATTCTCTTCAGTAAAGTGGTCCATGATCAACTCAATGACGCCTGTAGACACGTCATGGCCCATCTTGATGGACTGCAAAGAGGCAATTTTTTGGGCAGGGTGATTGAAAGAAGAAAACTGCTTTATGATACAGTTAGCCAAATAATGTAATACTCTTCTGAAATTTTTTGTGACTATAGCCCTCAGAGATCTTTGTTATTTTGCTTCCATACAAAATGCAGCTAACAGAATCATCCTTATACTGCATTGCTCAGAGCCTATTTCTTTCATACTTTTGCTCCATCTTTTTAAAAAATATTTTCATAAACTAAACTGCATCTTACATCAGCTCCAGACAGTTCCTTGTCGTTAACAAAGAATTTGTAGTTGGCGTTAGGGGAAATCTCTTCCGCCTGCAGCCAGAACCTCATTCTGCCTCTCTCCAAAATTTTATAGGCCAACTCTGACTTCAGTGGGATGACTAGAAAAAAAAGGGACAACATTCAAAAGAGGTTACAAAATAAAAAGAAGCTTCACTTCATTCTTTCTTTGGCACTTGGGCCCGAGGACAGTGTCGCTCAGCAGTCATAGGAGAGTAGGGGAGGGGAGTCAGATGAGGTGCAGCAGTGAATAGTGGTTAGGCAGGTGATGCAAAAACAGGTAAGGGGATCCAACAAGAGAATTGTTTCAGAATTAAGACACCAAAGTAGAGAAGGGGTAGAGGACAGGTAAAAAGCAAAGGATGAATGACTGAGACGGATTAAAGACATTAAAGGAGTCTGCCAAAGGTACCTACTTGGGTGCCTGACGTCATAGCTGAGTCCCACCAGCTTTTTCATCTCTGAAACACAAATACTTTACTTTTATATCTTGCTGTGGTCTAAAACTTTTAAAATATACAGTAATCTATCAATATAATTCTATAACTAAAGGCTTCGGTGAGCATTCATACAAAAAGTGTCACACCTGTTTACTGCTTTGTGGGGATTTTTGTTGTACATTTAGAAAGGCATAAATATAAATCTTGGAAAAATGTTCCCTTGTTGCAAAATATCTATCTGTGATGTTGTCAGCAGGCGGCACGGTGGCCGACTGGTTAGAGCGTCAGCATCACAGTTCTGAGGACCCGGGTTCAATCCCGGGCCCCACCTGTGTGGAGTTTGCATGTTCTCCCCGTGCCTGCGTGGGTTTTCTCCGGGCACTCCGGTTTCCTCCCACATCCCAAAAACATGCATGAATTGGAGACTCTAAATTGCCCGTAGGTGTGAATGTTAGTGTGACTGGTTGTTTGTTTGTATGTGCCCTGCGATTGGCTGGCAACCAGTTCAGGGTGTACCCCGCCTCCTGCCCGATGATAGCTGGGATAGGCTCCAGCACGCCCGCGACCCTAGTGAGGAGAAGCGGCTCAGAAAATGGATGGATGGATGTTGTCAGCAGTTGTTATGCCCATTGTTCTCTCGTGTCTCCCCTGGCTGCTCAACCTCTCTCTTCAGGGTTTCTCTCTCTATCCCGCTACTCTGTCTCTCCATCTCAAACCAGCCGGCCAAGGCAGACGGTCGCCCCACAGACCCTGAGTTCTGTTCAAAGTTTCTTCCTTCGAGGGAAATTTTTTCTTGCGTCTGTCATCAACTGCTTGTTCATGTGGTGTTCAGTTGTTGTTTTTCATGTACAGATGTAATGTATGAGGAGTGTGGTTCTTGACTTGTTCAATGTGTAAAGTGAATTCTGTAAATTCTGTTGTGTAGTGGCAGCCCCAGGGAAACTGAATTCTAACAAAATACATTAAAAATCAGTATGGCAGAATATGAATGATCTCGTGTAAAAGTGCAATGTAATGTAATTAATGAAAATTATTACATTTAACATCTGAGATGAATAAATTGGGGAGTTGAGGAAGCTAGAACTACCTTGCTTTGTATGAGGTTTGACAAACTGACAACACAATAATGAAAGAATACAATAAAGAAGATAAAGCGTACCGTCAGGGTCGATGGAAAAGCTGGAAGAAACTCCGTCTGTGTTGGTGACAGAGACAGAGAAGGTCCCGAAGTATTCTTTATCTGCATTCTTAAAGATCAGCTGGGTTCTGTGAAGCATTGCATTAGAAAGAAACAAACAGATAAAGAGTAACAGATGAGTCACATTAAAAGGTTTCAAAGTATGTGTGCGTAATCTTACTTGTTGCCTTCGGTCTTAATCTCAACTCCTTTGGAGAAATCTGTGATTTCTTCATAATCTTTCTTCCAGACGAACTGAGAGCCTGCATTCATTTGGCACGACTCGAATGTGAAAACAATGTCACCCGTCTTCTTATCCACACAGCAGGATACCTCCTGGGAGCCTACATTACACACAAAGAAAACATTGCTATCATTGGGAATAGTTTGACTGGACTGTCCTCATCTGGCTGGAGCATGTTTTCGCTTTAGTGGGGTTTTGCTTTGAATTTATTCTACTTTTTTCCCCCTGAAATGTAAGAAAATCTAAACAAAGTGGACTGTAGGATGTTTCGACTTTACCTGGCACAGCCTTGGCAGTGACAGGGTCAGAGGTCATTGAGGCCATGCCTACACCTGAATCATTGACAGCACGCACCCTGAGGTCATAGGTGCAGCCCACTTCCAGACCTGTCACCTAGGAGACAAAAAAGTGTTGCTGAAAGGTGACAGAAAAGGTTCAAGGGATGGCTTTTTTGTTGTTTTTGTAGATTTAAACACATTTACAGCAACTTTATCATAATAGGTACATAATTAGGCTTATGCATGCCTTTAAAATACAGTACTGGAATTAATAGATTCCTCAGTTCTGGCAGCTATTCAGTAAGAGGCAAATAAAATAAAAATCTCAAACCCAACACGTAATTTCCAACTTTGTGCACTAGATGCCAGTGTCACACAGGTAAATATTCATTATTGTACATCAATAGAAAACAATAATACACATATGCATGTATCAAGATTGGAATATAAGCAACCAGGACATTTCATTACAAACATTAACATCAAGTTAGTTTAAAGTTTTAGATGAAAAATATCCATAATAGAGTGAAAATAACTCACAAAACGGTCCATTACATACATTTCTATTAATTCTTCAATAAGTGCCAAAAAGCAAGAATATAAAGCACATTTCAAGGTATCCTCACCTTAAGGAAGCATTGATTGGTGGGTGTCTCGTTGGCTGTAGTCCATTCATTAGTGCCTTTCTCAGCATACTCCACATAATAACCAGTAATGGCTCCCGAACCGATATAGACTGGCTTTTGCCACTCAAGCACCACAGAATCATCTCTCACCTCACAGAATGTCAGATCATAAGCCGGGCCTGTATGCAAAGCACACAGAATCAACATTTAAACAAACAAACAAACAAAAAATCATCTTTATGTGCTTATTCCCCTCTTCATTTCAAATGTAGAAAGACAGTAGTGTTAATTAACCTGGCTCAGGCATAGTCCAGGCCTCACAAGTGTAGTCGGCTGAGTGTTTGGATACCGGTCCCAGGCCAATAAGATTGGCCGCGTACACTTGGAACTGATAATTTGCTCCTTCTGTCAAACTCTCCACCTGTCAGTGAACACAGTGCCATTGTCACTATAGTCAAAGATTTATTACCCTATAAAATGGGAAAGCCTCTCTCAATCCTCAAACAAATTATACCCCTCCAAGTTACTTCAATTGCGCATGCAAATGAACAGTTACTTGCTATTAGTAGAGAAAAGTTTTTTGACTCATCTGGTTCTACACAGACATTACCTTGAAAAGTCTTTCAGCGATTGGTGGGATATTGATCTCCCTCCACATGCTTGTTCCACTACGTCTCTTATCAACATAATATTCCTTAATTGGTGTCCCTCCACAGTGAAGGGGCTTTTTCCAGTTCAGGACCATCGAATGTCCGTCGCAGTTGACCAAAGCAATCTTGTAAGGAGCAGAAGGTGTGGCTAGAAAGAAGATTTAATAATGAATGCTAAAATTTCAAGCAATGACAGTTCAAACAGCATGCGTCAGAATCAAAAAGAGAAGGATTAACTGTGCTGCAGTTGCAAAACGAGGAAATACTAACTGAGGGCAGCCTTGACTGTTAGAGGTGCAGACTCCTGAGATTCCTCACTGAGGCCAATCTCGTTGATAGCCTGGACACGGAACACATAGCTTTCTCCTGTTGTAAGACCGCTAACCACAAACCTGTAACGAGAGCATCGCCTCGGTTTCTAGCTATTCATTCACCACCGATCCCATTGACTCGAATCAAAATGACACAACTGTGAGCAATGCCGTATCTGCCTGAGATATTTACTGGAAACATACTTAGTGCTTTTGTGCGGCTTGTGGTTGGCTGAGGTCCAGTCGTTGGACCCTTTCACACACTGGTCGATGTAATAGCCAATCAGATTGTTGGGTTCTTTCGGAGGAGACCACTGAATGAGGACAGAAGTGTCAGTTTCCCGAGTTGCGATCACCTGGCCGGGCGCTGAAGGAACACCTGAAGCCGAAGAATGAAGCAAGAGCATTAAAGACGTCGTCACAACAATTGCAATAGATACTGACTGAAAGACTAGACAGTTAATGATGTATACAATCTCAGACCTTTAAGTTCTTGGGTTTCAATAGGTCGACTTGGTTCTGATGGCTCACTGGTTCCGTACATGTTTGCAGAAAGGACTCTGAATTTGTACTGTTTACCCTCTGACAGGTCAAAGACAGCATAGCGAGGGGAGCGAATCGGGACCTGAGTGTTAACACGCTGCCACGCATCGCTGTCGTACATGCTCTGCAGAGAAAGAGACATAGCACTTATGTACTTATGTATTTCTCATGTATAATGCTCAATTTTTTCCCCCAAAAAAATTGTCAAAAGTCAATAGTGCGCATTATACATAGTTATAGGAGCAAAGGGAATATTGTTTTATTTTTTGTTTTGTTTTGTTTTTAAATATGACTGATGACTCAACAACAACCATCATTCAACTTTCGGCGTGCGTATTATACATTGGTGAGCATTATACACGAGAAATTGCGGTATTATAGAATTGTTTTATGTCAATGCAATAATCATATTGTTCTTTAGGAGTATCTCACACTAGACAGCCAAAGTAGCAGAGGTCAATGGTCAGATAAGTTTATTGTCAAAAGAGACAAGTTATTGTCTTACCTTTTCTATATAATACCACATGGGAGCCTTGCTGGCTTTGGCCGGAGATTTCCAGCTTACAACGATGTAAGTCCTGTCAGTTTCTGATGCATAAATCCCAGATGGAGAACCTGGAGGTTTTCCTTCAGCTGTACACAACCACATACAGTATGTAAGTGCACAAAAATACGTTAAAAAATCACTACCAATAGCACTACCGGCAATAAAAAGAAAACGTTAAACACACCTTCAACTTCATCGTGGTAAGAGACGACATCCAGCCTTCCTCCAAGTTTTTTAGCTACATGAATAGGAAAACACATGATCATTATTTCAGCGTTTACAAATTTATGTTGAACTTTTTCTTATTTTTTTCACTCTATAGTTGTATATATATATATATATATATATATATATATATATATATATAATTTATTTATTTATTTATTTATTTATTTATTTTTAAATCATGAAATGATACTCTGAACTGAGTATTCCAGTGCAACCCACTGTGCAGCCTCTCAAACTCAGTCGGGTCCAGAGCAGCGACGGGCTCAGACATGCGGGAAGGTTTGCTGATTCCTTTGGCGTTGACAGCTCGGACTCTGAAGCAGTAGGAGTGTCCTTCAAACAGGCCTGCCACTGGGTATTTACAGATCTTAATTGGCTGATCATTGCATTGGTTCCAGTTTTCTGTTCCAACCTCACTCCTGAAAAGTAAAGTAAAAAAGAAAAATAGAATAACAATGAAACAGAACGAGAGAGGAATTCAGACGGGGGCGTATTGTTAAACGGTTGACAGGGGACATGAAAGCTATTTGAAAAATACACTATAATTAAGTTTTACAAATATGCATACGGAGACGCATCCCCTTTGAGAAAGTGCAATATGTAATACAAACATATATACATTGTGCAGTATTATTATTTATATGAGAAGCACAAAATATTAGAAAAAGCTCTTGTTAGCTTTGTGTGTGGTATTTAAGGATAACTCCTACTTGTCCACAAAGTATCCCAGGATTGGACCCTCTGTCGTAGTATTGGGAGGCTTCCATGACACAATGACGTAGTCTCTGTTGGCATCATGGATCTTGATGTCCATTGGAGCACCAGGTGCACCAGCGACTGGGGGAGGACCATCTTCACAGCAAGTGACAAGGTGAATTTGATTTAGTTATTATTTGTATGTAAAGTGTACTGATAACAGTCACAGAAAAACAGGGAATCAAATGTTCAACTCTTTGGACAAGATTTTGTTCTTGTTCATCCCAATGGTGTTTGGTAGGGTTAAAGGTCACGGCTCTGAGGCTTTTCCACAACAAAAGCATCCAAGCATGCCTTTTTGGACCTTGTTTTGTGCACTCAGAAACGAAAAAGGAATTTGACACCCGCTTCCCAAAAAGTTGGAAGCATCAAATTATCCTAAGTGTTTGCAGACCAATATTGATAGAAAAGTCGACCATTCCTCACCCGCAACAGAGACAAATGCACTATGTGCTGCCGTGCCTCCTTTTGTGACCAGGCGCAGTGTGTACAAGCCTTCATCTTCCTTGTAGAGGTTAGGGAGCGTCAAGGTGCTAACTCCTCTGCCCGTTTCAATCTTTGCCCATTTAGAATCAAACAAACGAGTGTCTGGAAATGAGACACACGGAAAGAAATGTAATCGAGTACAGCAACGAACACATAAAAAGACAAACACAAAGAGAATAACAGTAAATATTAACCAATTACCATCTCTGTACCACTGTGCCTCGGGTTGCAGGTTAGCCAGGTTGGGTTCAAGGTTCATAGTGGCAGTCAGAGTGGCCGAATCACCTTCGGAAGCAAACACTGGGCCGAACTTTTCCAGAAAGGTAATGTGGATTTTCGTGAAATGGATCTTCGGAAGCATGGAAACTGACAAAAAAATGTAAAAAAAAACCAAACAAACATAAGATGCCAAGAAGCCAGGAAATCTGTTGCAAATGGCATAAACATTTAACTATTATAAATCAGGGTTACACACAAAATTTTTCAGCTCATCACCCAAATTACACATTTGGTTCCTCCGTGTGACCCAAACATACAAAAATAGATCATCCGCTGCCATAACGTCCTATGAGTTAATGGTGACACATACCACTGTAAGGGATCCATCCATATGGACAAAACTCCTCCTTCTTGTACCCTACAAGTTAAAAAAAACAAAATTATTATTTTTTTTTTCCTCATCCAAGTACTTGTGAACTAGTAATTACGAGCAATGTATAACAAGGTAGTTTGTGAAATATATCTAGAAAGCATGAACAACAAATGAAACAAATAAGAGACTAAATAAATAAAGTTAATGGTAAGGCTATCTTAAATCCAATACCTTGACTATCAATGAATTCACATTTTAAAATGAATGAGTCATAACTAGACAAATGGAATATCGGACTGATAAAAATCAGGTAGGTCTAAATGTTTATCATATCATGTATATGGACTTACTCTTCACAATTATGGAAGCCTGACTAGTTGCTTGTCCGTGGATGTTACCAGCCACAACTGTGTACTGAGCTGTATCATCAGTAGAACATCTGCAAAAATCAATAAACCATGTGACAATCATCATTAGAGACTTTGATGAAAATATCCAAAGAGTTTATAATTAAAATGAATTGGAACTTTAACTTGACGTAAGCAGGTTAAGTGCATGCTGACATTCACCCCTCACTGCCATTTTCGTATTACACGCTATCATCAATCAGAATTCCAACCCAGGCAGGAAGTTTTGACCTGTACATTCTTGCCAAGATTACTGACATCATTGGTTTAGGATGATGGAGCTGCAGCATAGAGCTAAAAAATAAAATGTACAAAAGTATGATACAGTAATTCTGGATACTGTAAGTGTGTCCATGTTAAATCGTGTGCTCCCACTCCACTGTGACAGTAGACTTGGCAGGTGCGAGTATTATCATTTAGGGGTTTATAGTAGCACTGGCATGTTGGGGCTCTGCAGGTTCCTTCTCTCCTTTAATTTATACCTGGAAGTTGCAAATCAGGAAGAGTTGCAGGTATTGCAGCTCTTGAATAAATACACATGACAGTTATTGTGTCCATTCTTCAATATTTTATGGTTTAAAATGATCAGTCAACCCGACAATATCAACTCATTCCTGCTTTTACTGCTCATAGGAGGCGAAATATTTTCTTACAAGGCGGTTTCAGCAAGGCGTCGTTGATCTGTTCAAACTGTGTGTTTGTAATAGAGAGAAGGATCTAAAGGTGATTGGATCCAAGGAGAGAGAGAATCTTGGAGTATCACGTAACGCTGAGGTCAGCACTTGAACAGCTGAGCTTCCCAAGAGGGGAGGGAGAAAATATGTGCCATGATGCTCCTAACACACGACATTATTGTACTGTCAGAGGAACTCTCCAGTTACTTGGCGAGCAGAGCATTGACGACCTCACCACTGAGGTCTTTAGAACCACTGATTGTTTCGCAAGTGTTTTTAAAATTAGAATAAATGAAAACCAGCTTGATTCTTCTGGAATTGGACTTAATGGTCAACTGAATTCAATAAATACCATAATTTCTCATGTATAATACTCATATTTAAAATAAAATAAAATCGAGACTGCATTAATGAAAAGGATAATGAAAATGTTTGTCACATTGTATAGATGTACAGTATACTAGTACCTAGGGGTTGTGAAAAAGGTGTACTTTCATTCCAATATAATATGTAATGTCTTATGTTACAAACTTCTATATAATACAGTAAATTTTCACTGCTCACCCGAGAATCACGACATCTCCACTGGTGCCACCAAAGCATATCGTATCTGTTGCTACAGCGTCTGTTTGACGGCACTGGGTTTATTTCTTGTACCGCCACTTCACAGAGCACATCTCCAAAGTTCAAAAATATCAAGTGAAACAACACGTTGTACAGAAGTCAACCGGAAGTCCGGCACACCAAAAACTTTCACGTGGAACACATTAATCAGCCTTGCGTTCTGGAGGGGAATTATGTCAACCCACCACCACAGTACTTTTATCCCAATATATGTAATGTCTGTTACAGATTTATACATCCAGCAAATGTTCGCTGTTCACCGATAATCATGACATCATCGCAGGCACCACCATATTGATAACTGTAAACGGTCCGGAATGTAGCAGAGCGCCCTTAGAGTGCACTTCTCAATGCACTTCATATCATATCTGCAGATTTATTTCTTGTACTGACACTTCATGGAGCACATATCCCAAGTTCAACAATGTTGAGAAAAAAGCCGAGTTCGTCTGCTGCTTTTAAGAAGAAAGTGATCCCTGTTGCCGTCAGAAGGGAACTGTTAAGCAGCTCGGCAATACGACATAAACAAAGCTAATGTGATATTATTGAGGAAAGCCAAAGCTCCTACCCGGTAAGACGGCACTATTTTCAACAGTACTATTTAAAATGTTATACTTACCGTATCACTGCACACTAATTTGAGTTGATAGAAACCCCCCTCAAAAATGGATGGTGCGTATTATAGATAGGTAGAATGGAATTCCTGATTTTGAGTGTCAATTTTGGGGGTGCATATTGTACATGAGAAACAATGGCAAGAGGTGTGTCCCAGAAGTTTTCAGGTGTTCGTATGAGTTCTACTAAACCCAGAAAACTCCTACCAGTTCATCAAAGCGAGTGATCACATGGTCCTTATTCAATGTACCTTGGAATCTCCAGAGAGTGGACTCCTCCTTTTGCTTCAACAAGATACTTTCCAGAAGTCATGTCCAAGATCATACCATCTTTATACCTAAGTCAAAAGAATAGTATAACAGAACTGAAATGTTAACCTTATTGGATATTGGATAAGGACGTCGGTTTTAATGTGTTTTTTACTCACCATTTCACAATAGGCAGAGGGTAGCCTTCCACAGTGCAAAATAGTTTGATTGGAGTATTTTCAAATACAGTGTGAGACCTGAGTCTGACCAGGAAGGATGGGCCCCTGATCATTGGCTCTTCTCGCACGTACTTGTGTGGCATCTTCATATTCAACTAATTGGAAAATCAAGTATGCCCATAAATACTGAACGCACCATGCTTTTTACTCACACATTTCTCTTTATCTTGTTGATGTATTGTGTTTTTTTTTTAAATCAGTTTGAAAACAAGAAATGAGATCATTCTTACCACTTCCTGGATGTGGGTTCGTGTTTTATAATCATATCTGTCCACAGTCTCCTCAGAGCTAAATAACAAACAAAGTGAAATCACTTCAGAACAGATTTACCGTTTACCATTTGCACTAATAGATTGGTGCTTTTAGTTGTGTCATTTCCAAAACGTTGGAACGAGTCAAATATCCTACTAAAATATGTATTTTTAAAATATTTTGTTGTTAGACACTTCATATTAAAATATTGACAGAATACAAATTTTAGAAGAAACAATGACACTTCAAGTCGAACGTTTACTTTGATATTGTTCCAATCCAGTAAGGTAAGGTTGTCAATATATCCAGAGTAGCACACCTCCAACCCCTCAACAAGGCAAGAAAAGAAGAACTTTTTGGGAGGGGAGTTTCTAGCCAAAGTTGTTATTGGAGTTTAAACTATTTTTTTTTTTAAAAAGCTTAAGATGTGGCAGATGTGGACTGAATGTAACTCAGCGCTCCTGCTTATACGTGCTTGCTTTAAAGAAAAACAACGATACATAACATAGCTAAACCCCAGTTTTGCAAGCCAAAAGTGGGAAGCTGTGTTTGTCATGCAATGTGTTGTCTAGACTGCTTTTACGCCCTTCAGCAGAAATCATTTCACTTCTCAAATAGAGAAGAGACAACAGGACGGTCTCTGGAATTCAGATGTAAACAAGCAACAACAGTCAGATATGTTGTCATATGGAATCTGCGTGTGTTGACACAGATGGCGATGTGAGATACTGACAGGATCAGAATTTGAACACTAAAGAGTTGATACACATCTTATAATGCATATGGATAACTTGGAATTCACACACAAACATAAATCTTTTATGCACATTATATTAGTGGACTCCACTATATTATTATTTGTCTGTGATCAGAAATGTATAAAAAAAATATAACGGGAGTGGTGGAGCATGGTCCAAGGAAGAAGATTTGTATTTTTTTTTTTTATCCATGTTTGTTAACTTCGTGAGAAGCTTTTTCTTTTTATTTCGTTGGCATTTACCATACATATTCAGTAAATAATGGCTATACGATACCCAATGTCGGTTTGAAAGATGTTGTTGTTGTTTGGGGACTAAAGTGAGTGGTCTTGTGTTTAGAATGTTTGAGACTTTCAATTTTACGTAAGGCTTCAACAAACATCGTGAGTTAGACGTACCACATGAGCGAGTCCGTAAAAAAAAGAAAGAATTAAAAGTAAGAAAACTAGCTCTTGTGTGACCTGCCTGCTACCACAGCAGAATTTACAAAAAAATATATAATTCTGCTTTGAGCACTGACATGATGCATAAGAGTTTTTTTTATTTTTTTTTAAAAGAGGCAGAAAAGTGATTACCAGGGGAGGAAATGCTTTTTTTAAGGAGGTAAGTCAAGTGAATTGCAACAAATAACAAACACAAGACACTAAACAGAGATTCTAGGCACAGCAAATTAAAGTGGCAGAAAATGTCACTTGTATTCTTTGTGTGAAAAGATATAACTGAGTTTGGGCAGCCAAGAGTTAGCGTGTGGGAATCAAACAGCTGAAAGCAGTGCTTGATCTCCTTTTCTTCTTAATGCAGGCTGTCAGAACGGACACAACCATTCTCTCCAAAGCAGCGAGTTTTTAAGAACAGGGTAGGCCAGAGTGTTTAGACTGCCGTCCAAACATGAGGCAGGATCCTCAGAGAACTTGTGTTACTTGTCACACCCAATCACAGCCAGTTTTATTAAATCTAAGCTTTACGTATCCTTGGAAACCCCTGTTAAAGTGAATTAGTCTAGTCTTAAAGTTTGTCTTATATTAGGGTCACTATTTTAAGATATTATGAACGGCAAATGTTGCAGTTATGGCTGCGTTTGCAGGCAAAGCTTACAACTGTTAATGCAAAATTATTAGTAAGAACGCTATCAGCATCATTAGAACGATTATCACACTGCGCTTCAGTTAGAATCAACATTACAACCAGGACCGATCCTGTACCTGCTGTATTCTTTAACCACATACTGGCTCTGTTTATGGTGGTAAGCATGGTTGTAACTCCCTCGCTTGATCAACCCCGACATGATGACAGTGCCGATAAGGACCTGTTGGACCAGCAACACACACACTTATACTTACAAGAACACATGTCAGACCACTGCCTGAAAGAAGACACAGCACAGTGATAACAACACACACAAACATACAAACTGATAACGATAGAGGACTGTGTAAGATACTTTGGACGTAACCTTTGACAATCTGATGGTAACAAAAGTTCACTAACGATACGACTGTCAAATTTGAGGGGGTAAAAATGTGCAATATAAACTCACAGTCCAATGGTGTAGAACAGTAGAATCTCATTCCGAGAAGTAACGCTAATATTTCACCCCTTTATGTGGTGAACAAAATATCAGAGACCCTTCTCGGTATGACGCGGTGCAACTACTGGGTATTTTTAGATTGTGCAGGTGTACCTAAAGAAGTGTCCAGTATTGCGTTGGCACCCTCTCCAAAATGGAATTTCGACACGTGGCCACACGCATTCAGACAGATGGAAATATTACATTCTCATTGGCAGCCTTACAATGACAAGGTGACACCGTGAAGACATAAAGACACACACGTGCTCACACGAATAAACAAAGATGAGAGAGTAGTTTTCTAAGTAGGGATCAGTGGTGGACATACAGTAAACAGCATAACATTTCCCAACACTAAATTCAGGCAGCTATAGCACTATTACACTCACTAATCATTTACAGACTTTAAATATCAATATTTTCCATGAATTAAAATGATGATTTCATCACTGAGGGCTATGAGTTTAATGTGCATTAATCTTACGCCATAATTAACACGCTGACAATGCAATATACAGCAACAGATTTGTGTAAGCTACATATCATGCTGACACTTGGACTGATTCTGCCTCTCGAACCTCTTCAAAATGATTAAGGACATGTAACTCTCCTATTTGCACATCTCTGCAACATCTGCCCCAGCTTGGAGATACCATTCGCTCACCCATGTTTAAGGGAACGTCTAGCGCCGCCCAAACCTGTCAATCAAGTATGCAGGTCAAACTGAAAAATGATATCATTAACCCTTGACCTCTAAATCCGAGCCCTACAGTCCCCTGAGCAATGATATGATCGGAGTGCAAAAATGATAGTACTGATGTCAAAAGTCAATCCAGTCCAGTGGAACTGACGATTACTTTATTTTATATGCCTCGTTTATTCACTTACACATCCAGTATAGGATAAAACAACAAACATGACTGTAGGTGCATTCAAATTGAAATGAACTGAAAGCAAGATGGTCATGTCAGTGGGTCACCTCTGGCCGGCACTGTAAAAAGTACAACTGCCCGACGGCACCTGAACCTCGCACTCTGTAACAGTAAACCTCTGCAATGCTCAACTACAACTGTACAAACATGGGACATTCTTACACTGGATGAAACAACATGCATGCAATGTTTAAGAGGCCTTAACAAAGTCACCTGACGTTCACATTATCTGTAAGAGCTGAAACAAAAATTCGGACACGATCGCAAAAGGCCAGAAAGACTCTAGGATGTTGCTATGGCCGACATGCAAACAACTGCCCACTTCATCTATATATCTTATTTTATTGGACAGCAAACACAGTTTAAGACATATCGCGACACCTCTTTTATACTGTGAATCATACATCACCTTTATTTTGTCCTATCTCTGCGTACAATTGTTAAACTTCTTTTTTTGTGTGTGTGCCCTCAAATGGTCCCTACTGATACATCTGCCTGTTGCCACCTGCTCCCGTCCAATTAGGAAGACAAGTCGATTAGAATTCCAAACACGCCAAGGACATGAGAGGATTATAATATTTTGACGAAGCTTTGCTCACCCCTTGAGATTTCCCTTGCAGCGACTTCGGTTGTCAGCCTAAATCCACGGGGGGAGCCTAAATCCAGTACCGGGCCAACTAAACCGCCGATGTCTCCAATGGACCCCCACCTACCCCTCCCTGAGGCCTTAAAAGGAGAGAGAGGTGACTATATATAACCGGGATCCTTCAAGACTCAGGGCTACTATAACCAGTCATCTATTTGATCATCACAGTTTGTTAGCATTTGTGGCATGTAAGTTTAACACCCAGGGATAAAGGATTGATGAAATCTTGGATCTATGAAAGCTGGTCTGGACACTGTCAAGAATCTGAGAAACATTTCAAGAGATACTCAATGCAATATTATTTTTCGAAGAGGCAGGAGAGAAAAAAAAAAAAAACACCTGCCATGCTACATTTTGGATTGGATTTTACAGGTTACTGGACTACTTAGGGGGTAATAGGGCCACAATTTAAAGAAAGGAAAAAATACTGTAATTGAATTGCATTTTTTTAAAAGGGTTAAAGTTCAGAGAATAAAGTTGGAATATTACAAGAAAAAAAGTCATGTTTACAAGAAAAAAAAACTTTTTTTTTTTTCAAATAAAGCCAGGTAATATCAAAATAGGAAAGACAACCTTTGGTTAGATGATTAAACCAAGTCATTAAAAGATGCCATTTCAGTCAACGTAAAAACAAACATTTGGACAATCACATACTTATGATAGTTTTGAGGTTCACCAAAGCTAAATAATCATTTCATTCAAGTTATATTAATTAAATAGTATTTCATTACCGTAACTTAATAAGATCCTCACAAGTCCAGATCGAAATGCAAGAAGATATTTATGCTGCAAAGATGACTTTTTTTTTCTTGTAAAAATATGACATTTTTTCTTTATATTACAACTTTATTCTCTATTACTATTTTTTTACTTCATTCTTGCAGTTTGTTTTTTGTGTGTGTTTAATTTGGCCTAAATACTCCTTCTTGAATATTGAAGCATCAAATTCTGATGTGGCAATGTGAGCTGTATAATCAGTAGCCTAACAGCATAATTGCCCAAGTCATTTTGGAATGTTTTGAGAAAACGAGAAATAAAATAAAAACACGACAAATTCAACAAACAGGAAGAGTCCAGTTGCCTCAATCCAACCTTTGTGGATTACAACAAACTGGATGACTCTGAATCTACACAGACATATAAAAAAAAATGTTTTAAATGAAAAGAAAAATTGCAAGCACACTAGTGTCTTTTATTGATATTGTGTGAGAAAATATTTTTTTAACAGAGGCAATTATGCTATTAGGCTAATGTAATGCAATGTAGTGCCTGTTTGGATTTTTCTAACCGCATTTTAGCAAGTAGTGACTTCTCTCCTCAAATTGCTTTTCTTAGATTGGCTATGACTTAAAACACTATGTTGCATGCTGAACTTTAGCCAGTGCTTATTTATAAAACAAGCTACAGTTACAGCTGGGCCTATTCCTGACATGGTGGATAACCTGTGAAAAAGCCTTCACGCGAGACTAAAATCACTCATTTGTTTTTTTTGTTTTTTTTTTACTTCTTCTGGTCTTATAATAAAATAATCTCTGCATAAGTGAGCACTTGTTAAAAAATATTTATCAGGCAAAAAGTGCCCCCTGTTGGCCAGAGTCTAGCACTGTGACAACAAAGCCCGGTGATATTTTTAGCACATTATGTTGCTGGCAGACAGTGACAAGTTGGTAAGTCAAAAAGCTCTGTGGTAGCTAAGTGGTGGTAATTTTCTTCCAGTCCATAGTGCCATAGCTCAGTGAATGATTCTCTCGTTCTGCTCTCCTGACAAGCTTAATTTTGCGCATTAGATCATAAGGACTCATTAATTTAATAAAAGCCCCATGGCAATTCATACGTTTAATCAAGCCTGTCTGATGAACATGGATTTGTGAAACAGTCAATGCCAAAAAAAAAAAAAAGGCATAGAATAATTTCAGTTGACTGTTGATTAAACTCATATTATTATACTGTAGTTAACAACAACACATTGTTCATTCTACTTTGCAGTGGTATAGAACTACCCTGCATCATTGATAAGACCATTTCGACATATTTATCTTTTTCTTTTTTTTGTGTGTGTGTGTGGCGTTTGCATGCTCACCCCATGCTAGGGCTCCGGGTGCTCCAGCTTTCTTATTTGACACTTTTTCCATTTTCCGGAAATATATTCTCAATAAATGACAATATTTGTATTTGGAGTGTGGGAGTTAAGCTGTCGGTGGTTTATAGAATAAAATAAAAGTGTTCATTTTACTCAAACCTATACCTATAAATAGCAAAATGGGAGAAACTAGTTGTTTTCGCAGTGGTCTCTTATTATTATTATTTTTTCCAGAGCTGTATGTACTTTTTTTGTGTAAAATATGTGGCTTATTGCCTCAAATAATAATAATTATTATTATTAATAAATAAATAAATAAATAAATAAACGTTGTGAGACAACACTACAGAAAACGGATCGATAGATATATTTGTCCACGTGAATTAACTGCACCAGTACACAATCTATCGATCCATCCATTTTCTTGACTCGTAATTATATCCTCATTAGGCCGCAAGTGAACTGCTGCTGCCTTGCTTACTTCGGGTGAGAGGCATGACGGGGTACAATTGCAAGCAACCACAAACTTTAAACATGCAAAACGCAACAATACCGTTTTCGTAAATGCTGAGTTTTTGGATTCGGGATATTTCGTGCTGTGTCTCGTGTGCATTCAAGCGGTGATCAGAGGTGACACGGTTTACCACGTGACCGAGCATGTTGGTCGACGGCACTCCTGATTGGCTGAAGCGGCAGGCGAGAGGCGGAAGTACATGCAGTAGGTAAACAACTGTAGACGCAACTGAAGCGAACTCCTCAGTCCCTGTCACGCAAGAACATGAAGCAATACTAGTCGACAGTCTTCACGAAGCAATTTTGCAACATAGGACGAAGTAAGTTACGTTAAAACATATAGTACCAACGCTTGTTCAAAGCTAAACGTATTGTACTGGATTTGCGGTGAGTCGTAAGACATTTTGATGTAATTTCTTGCGTAGTTCTCGCTGCAGCGTTGGACTTTGAGCTTGCGCCGCACTTATGAATTACGGCCAGTAAATCAGGAGACAATTCAATTTCCGTCAAATCGGAGTGTTGTTGTCTTTGTAAATGCACGAATGCTCGAGACACCGCCAGAGGTAGTATTTGAATCATTTGTTATTTTTGCTGCTGTAGTAGATTGATGTGGGTGGACTGCATCACGCTGAGTTGTTTGGATATTCACGGGCGATTTCGTCAATAGCCTAATGCAATTCGGGTTTTCCTGATTAGCACATGTGCAACCTCCCCACTCGTGCCCCCATTGTTGCAGCACCACCCATTTTCATAAAAATAAAAAAATAATAATTGTATGTAGTCATTTGGGGGCCCAAAGCAAAACCAGTCACGGGGCCCCCGAGAGCCGGGTACTGCAAAGATTTTGAATCTTAATGTTTCTCATCAACTTAAAAAAAAAAAAAAAAAAAAAAGTGAATTTGAGAACATTCTAATATTTCCTGAGCTAGATTAAGTCCTTTAAAAAATTCTCCTTGAGGATGATTGTCTAATAAGTGAGTCATCTCTACATTCATTCATTCATTCATTCATTTTCCGTAACGCTTCTCCTCACTCGGGTGGCGGGCGTGCTGGAGCCTATCCCAGCTATCTTCGGGCGACAGACGGGGTACACCCCGAACTGGTCGCTCGTGCACAAAAAGAAGAATATAGAAATAGAAGAATGTAGTCCATTGCATGAAAAGACAGGGGAAACAGTCAAAATGATCAAGCATTTTGATGGATTTTAAGCATGTGGATTAAGAAGAAGACATCATTAATCAGTTTTTATTAAATCTTTGGGAGTCCCCGTAGATCTCGGGCCCCAAAGCAGTTGCCTGTGTTTGCCTAGTGGCAAGTCCAGTCCATCCCTGACAAAAAAAATTATTTCTTTTTGCTGTAGTTGGTTTAGGAGTAGATGCCTTGATAAACAATTATTAATTTACAGTCTCTCTTTTTCCGAAGGTCCAGTATGAGTCTCAGCTTTCCTCTTCTGCTCTGTCTGGCAGCGGTCTCCGCCTTTGCTATGTCGCCTCCGTAAGTGCAGGGAAACCCTGTCATTTACTGCATAATTTTTTCCCTCTGTTAATATTTAGTAAGTTTATTAAGAATTGTATCTGTGCTGTGCATGTTGTTGTTTTTTAGACACATGTGGACCAAACTCATCCTCACCCACCACTGGCCCGGCACTTTATGTGGTGTGAGTTCCCTTAAAAAACCTTTTAGTAGAAAAACATGTTTATAATATCACGTTAAGACTTCAGATGCAAAGCCATGAATCATTTACCTCCTTAGTCTCTGCTGTGCAAATAGAAAATGTTATCTGTTTTCAGAGACGCTTCGCCACTGACTCACCTTCTAAACTCGTGAGGTCTTGTGACGTTAAAGTCACAAGGCTGTGTGCCTTTGATTGTGGCAACATGCAATCCAGAGCGGCACAGTGTTTTGTAACCCTTAATTTTGTACGTGTTTGCTTCTTTTAACGCTGTGTGCAATGCTAATTGTGCTGATGTGTGCTGTTCTTAATTTCCCTCACGGGGAAGACTTAAGTTTCTACATTATCTGTCTTACTGTTGCTCCCGCATTTGACAGTTTCACTTTAGGTTCTGTGTAATTCCTCTCAGTACCTTTGGTGGACAACTGTGAGTGTCAATGCAGGTTATGATGTCTCTGATCAATTTCAGATGGAGTCCTGTCATCATCCTAACGTTAGCTACTGGACACTACATGGACTCTGGTAAGTGTGCGTGCGTGCCAAGCTTTAGCCATTGATCTATGTAGTTCTCAAACCATATAATGATTACAGCCAATTGTGCATGTTTGCATAAAGCATTGTACACTGAACAACAATATAAGTGCAACACTTGTTTTTGTTCCCATTTTTCATGAGCTGAACTCAAAGGGCTCTATTTTCATGACTAGCACATATCCAGTCGTACGCTGAGCATAACTTTGCGAGGATGCAAGTTAGACCGGGTGTTTGTAATTTCGTAAACATGGGCCAAAGCTGCGTAGTTTTAAAGACAAAGGTTTGCGTCGTGTGGGGGTGAACACAGTAGACTCAAGTCATGTACAATCAAAGTGTCTTCTTTCAATCCCTTTAAATGTGGCACACTCGTCGCACACTGACAGACTCGACATGGCAGAGCGAAGAGAACCAAACCTTTCAAAGGAATAAACTGATTTGCTCGATTTGGGTTTGGAGAACCGCAGAACATACATTGACCAGTGTTTACGATGTATATTGAAGCTTAGGAGGGAGAAATGTGCCAACACAACAAACAAAACAGATCCAAAAGAACACTAACTGTCTAACCACCACCAAAATGTAAATTAAAGACACGATCTCAACCTAACTCCTAAACCAGAAAAACTGGTGAAAAAGAGGGTTCGAGAAAAACGTTTCTCCCTCCTACCAGACTTTTAGCAGGCACCATTCACAATGGTCCTCTTTTTGTTTGGTACAACACACTTGTTCATAACAGCTCTGCTCACAACAGGGACAACAGGTGCAAATGCACTGCTTGGCCATGTTGGAAGGGGAAGAGAAGCGAGAGACAGGCTGCAGACGCCATTTGTGCTCCGGGGCACATTGCGCAGTCTATGAAAGAAGAGCCCATACTTTTCGTCTGTACACAAAAGGCCCATTTCTCGTAAATATTGTTCAGAAATTTGACTTCAATTGTTAGTGAGCACTTCTCCTTTGCCGAGATAACCACCCTCACGTGTGGCATAAAGATGCTGATTAGAGAACATGATCATTACTTTGTTGTGCCTTCGGCTGCCCGCAATAACAGGCCATTTGAAAATGTGCAATTTTGGTGTATTAGGGGGCTCAGAAAACCAGCCAGTTGCTTTATTTGCCTGAAACAGTACCACACATCTCCTTTGCATAGTTAATCAGGTTGTGTTTATATTTGTGTTCAGTGTATTTTAATACATTTGCTTGACATTAACAAGACGTAAATAAGGGGAAATAATATATGCTTTCCTTTTTCAGGCCCAATAAAGGGAATGTTTGTAACGCATCATGGCATTTCAACTCATCTGAAATAGAGGTATTATATTGTGCTTTATACTTTTACTTGTAAGTGTAAAAAAAAAAAAAAAATTATATTCTAGTGTATTTTCAGGACTTGCTCCCTGACATGGAAAAGAGTTGGCCTGATTTACTGAAACCTGCATCAGATGGATTTTGGTGAGGAGATCAGTATTTTATTATTATTTTTTTTTTAAATAAGAGTCATCAGAAATGTTAATTATTTAAATGGTTAACGGTTGGATTTTTATTTTTGTGCGAGACGACAGTCCATCACCTCCCATGTGTCTGTGTGTTGCAACAGGAAGTACGAATGGTCCAAACACGGCACATGTGCAGCCAAAGCACCCGCACTCAACAGTCAACATAAATATTTCAGCAAGGCACTGGAACTGTACCATAAAGTGGACTTGGATAGGTACTGAAAACTCACAGCACTGCAACGAGTTTATAGTCCACCATTTCACACTTGACAACTTTCACAATATATTATAATTCTACAAATGTGTCCCTGTTTTTGTAGCATCCTGAGGAAATTTGACATCATCCCATCTGAAGACTATTATAAAGTAAGTATTTCTGTTTACAGCACCGTGTATCGGAGTGTATTGTATATAGGGAAGTATAGACCAGTAATTTCCTACAACTGTGCCAAAAATGATCCAATTTTACATAATCGGTCGTAAAAATGTTCATTTAACATATCTTTGTTCACATATGTGCAGTGTTGTAACGAAGGTTCATGAACTCGTTCATGTTTTGTGCGACCGTGTGTGCGAACTGGTCTTAGTTTATTTCTGTGTGTTGAACGTAATTTGAGAACACGCTCATTCTGGCGTAAAAGAACAGTTTTTGAACGAAAGTTCATTTTCATTCAAGAATGCTGGGTTTTGTTAGGGACTTCCAGGACAAACCCCATCTGAAAACACTATATGTAAGCCTTCATATGTCGGCGGATAGACGATTCAGTGCGGCCACGTCCGCCGGGTGAGAACGCGAGGTTCGTTCAGGGATGCTGCGTAAATGGCAGTGAATGTGTTCTTCGGTGGTTCTTGTGTAATACAGTACATAATTGTAAAAAATGATGACTAGGAAAATTGTTCTTTGTATCAGAATGCTTTAGTTAAAACTGTATGGTCACACTGTCATGACTTGTCATGACAATAAAAGGTGATTCTTCTTGGAATTGACAGCGGTGTGAAAAAGTGTTTGCACCCTTCCTGATTTATTTCAGTGTGACAAACATGCAAAAAAACAAAGTAAAATTAAGGGGGCAAACACTTTTTCACACCGCTGTATTTTGTTTTTTAATATAAGAATAGATAAATGTTTTGTTAATATAGTCAGCCAGAGCTACGAGGAATGCAGTTATCAGTGTCCTTTCACCATCATTCCTGTTGTCCTGTGTTGCGTGTTTTTGTTTACTCATTAATGACAGAAGTCCTATTGTTGTTTTTTCCTCATGGTTTTGAGATTGTAGTGCGAAAGCTGCAGCTGGTTATGAGTGCGGACTAAATGGGTGGCAACAATGGGGAAATGAAATGCCAATATTTTAAGGGGAATAGCCCGTCATCAACATATTGAGAGGAAAAAAACAAACAAACTGTGAACTAGTTCATTTTTGGAATGGTGAACTTAGTTCAAAATTTGTAATGATCAACTATGAACTGAAGAAGTGCATTTTTTGGAATGGTGACAAAACTACTGAACTTGGAACTAGTTCACATAGAATATGAACTTTCCCAACACTGCCTATCTATGCCAACGACGTATTGTGACAGATAAAACAATCAAATGCTCTTCCACTAGATGGCAGAAGCTACAAATAAGCAATGTATCCTCTTGTTGCCTTTCATGCATGCTGTTTATCATTATTTCAGTATAAATACTTTTTGTGACATTTTTGTTTGGTGATGTGCTGTGAGATTTTTCCTATGTAAAACATGTGCCTTGCCTCAATAAGGGTTCGGAAGCACCGGTATAGATGTAGTATTGCTGTAGGCAAGTGGCAGAGCGTTAAGACTATCCTGCTTTTTAAAATATTTTTAACGTCAAGCGTAAAAAGAAGTTAAGTAGTAAAATGTTGATTAAACTCATATTATTATACTGTAGTTAACAACAACACATTGTTCATTCTACTTTGCAGTGGTATAGAACTACCCTGCATCATTGATAAGACCATTTCGACATATTTATCTTTTTCTTTTTTTTGTGTGTGTGTGTGGCGTTTGCATGCTCACCCCATGCTAGGGCTCCGGGTGCTCCAGCTTTCTTATTTGACACTTTTTCCATTTTCCGGAAATATATTCTCAATAAATGACAATATTTGTATTTGGAGTGTGGGAGTTAAGCTGTCGGTGGTTTATAGAATAAAATAAAGGTGTTCATTTTACTCAAACCTATACCTATAAATAGCAAAATGGGAGCAACTAGTTGTTTTCGCAGTGGTCTCTTATTATTATTATTTTTTCCAGAGCTGTATGTACTTTTTTTGTGTAAAATATGTGGCTTATTGCCTCAAATAATAATAATTATTATTATTAATAAATAAATAAATAAATAAATAAACGTTGTGAGACAACACTACAGAAAACGGATCGATAGATATATTTGTCCACGTGAATTAACTGCACCAGTACACAATCTATCGATCCATCCATTTTCTTGACTCGTAATTATATCCTCATTAGGCCGCAAGTGAACTGCTGCTGCCTTGCTTACTTCGGGTGAGAGGCATGACGGGGTACAATTGCAAGCAACCACAAACTTTAAACATGCAAAACGCAACAATACCGTTTTCGTAAATGCTGAGTTTTTGGATTCGGGATATTTCGTGCTGTGTCTCGTGTGCATTCAAGCGGTGATCAGAGGTGACACGGTTTACCACGTGACCGAGCATGTTGGTCGACGGCACTCCTGATTGGCTGAAGCGGCAGGCGAGAGGCGGAAGTACATGCAGTAGGTAAACAACTGTAGACGCAACTGAAGCGAACTCCTCAGTCCCTGTCACGCAAGAACATGAAGCAATACTAGTCGACAGTCTTCACGAAGCAATTTTGCAACATAGGACGAAGTAAGTTACGTTAAAACATATAGTACCAACGCTTGTTCAAAGCTAAACGTATTGTACTGGATTTGCGGTGAGTCGTAAGACATTTTGATGTAATTTCTTGCGTAGTTCTCGCTGCAGCGTTGGACTTTGAGCTTGCGCCGCACTTATGAATTACGGCCAGTAAATCAGGAGACAATTCAATTTCCGTCAAATCGGAGTGTTGTTGTCTTTGTAAATGCACGAATGCTCGAGACACCGCCAGAGGTAGTATTTGAATCATTTGTTATTTTTGCTGCTGTAGTAGATTGATGTGGGTGGACTGCATCACGCTGAGTTGTTTGGATATTCACGGGCGATTTCGTCAATAGCCTAACGCAATTCGGGTTTTCCTGATTAGCACATGTGCAACCTCCCCACTCGTGCCCCCATTGTTGCAGCACCACCCATTTTCATAAAAATAAAAAAATAATAATTGTATGTAGTCATTTGGGGGCCCAAAGCAAAACCAGTCACGGGGCCCTCGAGAGCCGGGTTATGATGGTGAAAAGGACACTGATAACTGCATTCCTCGTAGCTCTGGCTGACTATATTAACAAAACATTTATCTATTCTTATATTAAAAAACAAAATACAGCGGTGTGAAAAAGTGTGCCTTGCCTCAATAAGGGTTCGGAAGCACCGGTATAGATGTAGTATTGCTGTAGGCAAGTGGCAGAGCGTTAAGACTATCCTGCTTTTTAAAATATTTTTAACGTCAAGCGTAAAAAGAAGTTAAGTAGTAAAATGTTAAAAGAAGATAAATTGTGTTCACCCTTTGATGACGGATGAAAGATGAACAAGCAGAGGGTGATTCAGATTACTTTGGGAGGTGAGGTATTCCGATTTTGAGGGTCCACTCTACTGGGTGATTTTGATGCCTTGATTGCATCCGTCAGTCAACAATTAGATCAAATCAAATTAGACAAATCACTTTTACATAAATAAGTCAAAATAATACCCAAGATGCTTTTCTATTCTTTACCTGAAGCCCATGATGATTAAGAGTGGGGTAGAAGTAAGGTCAGAATGATGGATTGTTCCCCTTGTGTGTCATTTTGTAGTTTTCACAAATCGAAGGAGTCATGGAAAACTTCTATGGTGTCAAACCTAAGATACAATGTGTCCATTCATCTAAGGTATGAGCGTCTCATAGCAATTACGGAATGTTGGAATTCACCATAACTGTTATTCACTGTGTGCTCTTGAGTTGACCTCAATATTTCATTTATTTTTTTCCAGAATTCTGATGCTCAGACTTTGGGTCAAGTCGAGATTTGTTTCAGCCCCGACTTCTCCCTCTTGGACTGTGAGCAAGAGATCTCTTTCACGGGAGCATCTGGGTTCAGTGTCTGTGACCGTGACATACCAGTTTACTATCCACCACTTTGAAACACAAACACAATAACACACTACAGCGTTTACAGATGTACACGTACTTTACATACTCTTTGTTTACCACTTAACTGTACTGTTAAGTTTAGCATGTAGCGACACTCACAGGCTGAGACAAAGCAGGCTTGCTACAATGTCATATTGTACCAATCCCTAACTAAATAGTTTCCATTTTCTGTCAGGTTGCTACTATTTACAGTTTCAACCCATCTACGTTTTTTCAAAATAGTGTAGTAAATAAGTTTGTGTCACAATAATTGTTTCTTTGTTTTTTTTTTTTAGTTATTGTTAATTGCACAACACGGTTCACCTTGTTGAGTTACATCATTTCAAAAATTGGATGTCCGACCATGTGCCTTTTCAGGTTGTTTACATTAACATTAAAATGTATTACTGTCTTACCTGTTAGACTGTGTTAGGGCTAATTTTGAGAAGTCAACAATTAATGATCCACTTACTTTATAGGGGGAAAAAAGAGATATTTGGGGGGAAGTTAAGGCTTATTTAAAGTTAATATGCCACAGATTTTGGATTGTGATCCATCTTTTATGGGGCAGAATCCAGAGAAACTTTGCAATGTTCATCAGTTGTCATTGTGTCATAGCTTGTGTTTATGGTGCCATTTTGGTTTTTATTGTGATATGGTAAATGCATAGTGTGAGCTAATCAGGAATTTGTTGCCATTGTGAATGCCAATAAAATATTATTGATTCATCGCTTATGTGTGTTTTTTTTTTTTTTTTTGTCATCGGTAACTGGACAAATTATTACATAGTTTCCAGTTTGTTTGATGATCTTAAACATTAAAGTGGGGAAACTTTGCAAAGATATAAGAATTTGACAACTTGATCATTATTGTCTTTGCAATTGCAGAGCTGATGGTACTGCTCTTCTTGGATCTCCTGAGATTGTTGTGGCGAGTGAGTGTAGTATTGTGCTGATGCCGTTTTTCAGCTTGTCTTTCTGCACGCATCTTCTCCGCCTGTATGGATATTAATATGATCTCCTTACAGAGCTTTAATCCTATCTACACAAAGACACCATGTCCATAATCCTGAATCTCTTCCATGCGACATAGGCATATGATGACTATGTTAATGATTTTCAACATTTTTTTTTTACACACACATTATGAATTTAGTTTATAGAATCATTTGCTGTCTTTGGGAGAGGCAGGTAAAGCTGTTTTATTAGATCACACGCATGCAGGCACACAAGAAGAGATTCAAGTGAAAGTGGCGTGCAGACAGTGCTGCACCTCTTCAGCTCTGGGGTTGTTGCCTTGCTCAAGGGTAGCTTGACAATAGTCAGGAAGCAGACGAGCATCTCTCCAACAACATGGTTACCATTTTATGTACATGCCGTCACCCCTCTGGCCCGAGTCTTTACAGATGAGCTACTGCTGGCCTATTTCGTGGTCATTAAAAATGGCCAATTAAAATGATCGATTTTGCGATGGTCACTTGACGTGGAAGATTCTTTATTTACCCAATGATTTCACTAAATAACCTCCCCACCGCTGGTTATGTAACACTGCAGCTCTGCAAAGCTGCTGATGTGACAGATCCGCGCACACGCGCACAGGAGCTCTGCACGGGTCAATCAATAACATGGATTTCAAAAATCGATATTGTGTCACCAGCGTGTCACACATTCCCCCCACCAGTTGTGCAGTTTCCCGTGCAGGTTCAACTTCTTGTCATCCGTGCTTTCATTGCATGGGGGGGAGACAAACAAGGTGACAGCACGTGATCTGGCCAGCTGTTGCTGCATGCTGCCGGGAGGAAGAAGAGGGAAGCAGGAAGAGGAGGGAGACACGCACGCACACACGCCCGTATGCACGGGGGGGAACTGATGCGAGGCGGCAGCTCACGCCTTCACCGAATTCAGCACAACTCCATTGAAATTGCTCACCTCTCCTCACTGCGCACACGAGACGATCTACGGAAGCTCGACTGCGGTAAAGCAACCCTGCAGGTGGACGCAACCCGACGCCGTGGAAATGATGGCGAAATTAAAAAGCCACATCGAGCGCGTCAAGTCGGGACAAGCGGAGGAACCGCGTCGCTTTTAGAAAGGCGACCAAAGCCGCTCGTACTCGTCCGTGCGTGTTCACCTCCACACGGAGGCGAGATGTCCTTCACAAATGGGATAGATGCGCACGTCTGATCGTTGCCATGGATACCAGCACGCGAAAATTCACCGTGAAGAGATGGTTTTCCATCTACCTGAAGAACAAGGCCGCCCGGAGCAAGAACGCGACGGGATTCTGTCAGCTGGAGGTGGGTGACGTTTGGACCTGGCAGATCATTGAGACGCATCCCAGGATGTGTGACGTGCACGTATGCGTTGAGCTAATCGTGCAAGGAGGAACAATGAGCAGCTACAGAATTTGATTGTGACGCTGACACTCAATTAGTTTATTGTTTATTTGGCTTATGCAGTCGACTAATGAGGAACATTTCTTTTAATGATCCCCCCCCCCAAAAAAAAAAACCCACAATATTTCTTGCTTTCTCGATCCTTTTAGGACTTTGTAATGCAATTTGATGACTAAACGTGACATTTTAGGTCTTTTTATTGGGCTTCGGGGAAAACGAAATGGATGATAATGTCAACAAAATGAACAGTTACTCTGCAGTGGTTTGCATAGTCAAATACCGAAAGGAGTTATTGAAAAACTTAGCCAAACCCAAACTTTTTGACATTTCATATATAGCCGGCTATTCAAACCCTGGGAACTGTTTGCAGCGTATGCCAGTGCTGCAGTACTTTGGATGCGTGTCATTCGGTTTGTTGTGGAATGGAACGAGGCGTGAGGTCACTGCCGCTGCAGTGTCACCGACTTCGTTTTTCCATCCGGGGTCCGGGACAGCTAAGCCGAGGGCCACCGCTTCGCCTGAGAGAGACGCGGGCCTCTCGGAAATGCAATCAGACAGATGAGCAAACTAGCGGGCGGGCGACTTGATAGATAAATGGATCCAGACAGATTGATTCAGTGGATGCCACAGCTAGGGAGATCTATTTATAGCCCAAACAGATCAGAGCAGGACCGGGTGGCAGCATGCTGTTTAGCGGCTCACTTTGTATTTTGGTATATAAATAGAAGAAAAACACTTATCCTGGAATGAAATACAAATGTAGCTCATTTTGCTGAGCTGTTTGCGGCCACGGCCAGCACATAATATGTCAGATTACTTGTTCGTTTGCCTCTCAGTATCTGTAACATGATACTTGGATGGATCATGACCCTGCGAGAAAAGGCCAGAGTTACACATTTCCATTCGTGAAGCCAATACTGGTGCCATGGAGTCGTTTCTCCACGGGCTGACGCACTTTTACTGACCGATTAGGGAATCAATTCTAATGACTCCACAAACCCAAAACAGACTATCATTCAATTGTATTTTATTTGTACTTGTATAACGCCAATTTACAGTAAGGATAATATCAGTCTAACCTTTTTTTTTTTTTTTTTTTTTTTTGAGACAGAGCAGTTTTAGAACAACACTCGTTTAATGTTGTAGAGCAGGTGTGTCAAACTCATTTTTGTCGCGGGCCATATTGTAGTCACAGTTTCCCTCAGAGGGCCGTTGACTGTGAAACCATATAAATGTTTAGTCACCTCGTCATATGATCACATACACACAACAAATGCATGGATACCTAATTAGAAATCACGGATAATAAACAGAAAATGCTTGCTATGTCTCAACGATACTATTCATTGTTATTATTTTATGAGAATTTGAGCAAGAATCATGGAAGTTGACACCGATGATTTGCTTTCGCGGGCCACATGAAATGACTTGGCGGGCCGGATTTGGCCCCCGGGCCTTGAGTTTGACACCTGTGTTGTAGCGAATCAAAGGATCCCGACGTGGGCTAGCAGGTTGGCAACTGTGGTGATGGGGAATCTCCTTGCTAACATGTCAGAAGCATTTGACAGGTAGCTTGCTGTCTCAAGCTCTGAAGATCTGGATGGTGATCAACTTTATTTATTTGACAAAAAAAACAACATTGTATTTTCCGGTGATAATATGAAAGTCAATGTCAATGTCAACAATCTGTTGGAGTCCTTTTAGATTGATTAAATTGGCACAAACGAAACTTATATTATATTGTTTCTTCAATCTTAGATATGGTTTTTGTACAATACCGATGGTCGCTTTCAATTCCATTTCATTAATGCTAAAAGCTTTAAGCACCACAATGACTTCTCCCAATACAGTTTAGACAAATGTGGTATATTGCGGGTTGGCAGTTGATCATATGCTTGAGCAAGCAGACCGAATGGGCTGGAAAAAAAGGCCCTTCACATTATGCTTCATCGCCAGTGTCCATTTGAGGTGTGCATAAATGTCCGCTCTGTATGCTGTTAGGATTGAAAAATACAAATTTACACACATAGTATATTTTACTGGGCCAATTTGATCAATGTAAAAGCACTGTCATCCTTTCACTCGGGCCTGTACTGTAGTTATCAGAATCAGAATCATCTTTATTTGCAAAGTATATCCAAAACACACAAGGAATTTGTCTCCGGTAGTTATTTCTTTCAAATTATGTTGCCCTTCAAATACACATCATAATTGGACACACTTCTTAATGAATGGATGAATTATCAGGGGTTGGAGCAGAAACTTTAGCTGCCCGTGAATCTTCCATCGTATCGAGACATTTTGGACAATTCTCTCCTTCCCCCAATAAGGCCCACGCGCTGCGTATTGGGAACTATTCCAAGTGCACAAAGCAAGGTCCATAAAATGCGTGGTTGAATGAGTTAGGAAGAACACGAGAGCCTTCACCTTCAAACGTCTTCAGGATAAACTACAACAGCCATAAAACTCATAATCTCACAGGTATTCTTCTGGTCGAATCGACCAAAACGTTTCTTGCAGTTTCACTTGGAAATCGGTGTCCATATAATATTCCCTGTATGTTTTAAAAACAATTGCTGTAACTGTCTCTTTTTTTTTCTTCCTCAGGATGACAGCATACTTAAGGAGATTGACATCAGCCACCATGTGAAAGAAGGCTTTGAGAAAGCTGACCCCTCTCAGTTCCAGCTGCTGAAGGTGCTTGGCCAGGGATCGTATGGAAAGGTACATCTTGAAAATCGGTGTGATGAGCACATATGAAGATTTTGCAGTCGGCGCTATCATTCAAATAATAATCCATGACAGTTGGCCAGATGTGAACTCCCATCTGCAGGCTTTTCCCCTTGCATGACTGAGCCAGTAGGTTGCAACGTCATACAGGCAAGTAGCAAAAGGCTGGCTACTATTGCTATTACAGCCAGTATGATGACGTATTTTCAAAAGGTCAACAGTTACAATAAATGAACATCGAGCCTGAGCCGAGAATCGCCATAACTGCACGCACCACCGTGCCCTCATTGATAGTACTACTAGTAGACTTGACGACACTGATGGATGACGTCAATCATTTTCAGGTGTTTCTGGTGAGAAAGATCCGAGGCGTGGACAGAGGACAACTGTATGCAATGAAAGTCCTAAAGAAAGCCACACTTAAAGGTAAGGTGGCAAATGACTTTTCATCTGTTGACAACAAGGTCAACATTGAAATGAGAAGCACAATTGGTGAAAGTCTTCCACATGGTTGTTGTTGCAACTTGTTACTATTGGCTCAAAGCAGGGGTGTCAAACTCATTTTTGTCACGGGGCACATCGCAGTTATGACTTCCCTCGGAGGGCCGCTATGACTGTGAACCCATATAAATGAAAGATTACCTCATATACTGTACACATTGATGAATAAGCAGTTTTGAAATCAGAAGCCTATAAAAACATGTTTTCCAGCTATTACATTTTCCTTTCAAAGGGGAATTGGTAACAAACAAACAAAATGCTTGCAACTATCTCAATGGCATTACACCAGAACACAATTAGCAAATTTGATTTGCTTTCGCGGGCCACATAAAATTATGTGACGGGCCGTATTTGGGCCCCGGGCCACCAGTTTGACACATGTGGCTTCAAAAATAAATGGCAAATATTCATTGGATGATTGGGTATCTACTGTATGGTTATCTGAACTCAGCGTGCCCTACATTCAAAGGGATTTGAGCAAAAGAGGTTAGTTTGTACTTTTTATTCAGATAAACTGGTATTGAATGAGAGTGTTATTGTGAATGAATGAGCCCCAGTTGTCATGTGTTGACTCCTTGTCTTTGCACTACGGTATTCCTGAATCCTCTTAACCTGCACCCCTTCAGTTGAAGTGGTCTTGTTGAAAGACGGATGTGATGTGGTAACATTCCAGCTGCATCTACCGCTGCACAGCACGGGATGGCTCCAATCCTAATTGTTGTTTTTAATCCAGTGAATGTAATTTCATCGTGCAATCGACAGGTATTAGAGATTCCCCACAAGAATATTAATATGAAATTTCTCCTTGTCACCTACCCAGTCCGGGACCGTGTGCGATCCAAGATGGAAAGAGACATTTTGGCAGAGGTCAACCACCCATTTATAGTGAAACTACACTATGGTAAGTCTGTCTTAATGCTAAGGCCCCATGTATCAAAGACATATGTGTTTTGTTACAATAATCCCTCGTTTATCGCGGGGTTACTTTCCAGACCATCTCCGCAATAGATGAAATGAGTCAAGTAGCGACCAAGTATTTACTGTATTATTTATATATATATAAATGTTTCATGTATACAAATTTCCACCATTGACCAACACAATACATGCATGAGGAGTGCAGATATTATTTTTGCCCACTTGGACAATGTGTATTTATGTTATGGGCTATTTCCTGGCTATGGAATTAGCCACTATGGTTTATAGAGACGGTGTCAGTTAAAGCTACGGCAGGTGTACTAAGAATATACATTTGATTCCTGTATTTTATTACTGTTTGTTTAATAAAGTGCTTGAAAGAGTACCAGTGCCTATATTCAATTAGCTAATGATGGAGCTGTACTGTACCGTACTATTAAAAAAAAAATACTCTGCAAAGCACTGCACCATATAAGTGAGGGATGACTGTATTTAACAATTTTTCCACTCTGGGACGTGCCCACTTTTTCACCTTTTCAGCTCTAAATATGTGCTCAGAAATAACACAGTGATTATACTAAAGCCCTAACACAGTTGTTAAGCCCCAATGTGTCATATCTGGTGTGTGTGTGTGTGTGTGTGTGTGTGTGTGTGTGTGTGTGTGTGTGTGCGTGTAGCCTTCCAGACAGAAGGGAAGCTCTATCTAATCCTAGACTTTCTCCGAGGGGGGGACCTTTTCACTCGTCTGTCGAAAGAGGTTAGTTTGGTATTTGTCAGCTTTAAACAATGTCATGTCTTTATAGTTCAAGGTTTGAACAATATAACACAGACTTATGAAAGTCCACATGTCAACGGTATAGTATCTCCCTGAATGCATTAATGCAATGGACATGTTTTGATAAGTCTATATTCTTTTCTTCCAGGTGATGTTTACGGAAGAGGATGTCAAGTTTTACCTGGCAGAGTTGGCTTTGGCATTGGACCACTTACACAGTTTGGGAATCATCTACAGGGACCTCAAACCTGAAAAGTATTAGCACGCTTGGTTTTTGTTTTTCAGGGGCGCGTGGGGGGGTGGGGTTATTCGCAGCTTAGTTTGCCCGTTTGTCAACAAGACTGCACAGTCCACATTTTTACAATTTAGGATTTAGCAGCCGGGTGTAATATTGGACGGAGGATGCATCTATTAAGTATGTGAGAGGTACTGTATAGCCTTTCAAACTGTCAGTCTGCCAGCAGGGAAGAGCAAAAACAAAGCCTTAAGATTTTAATGGCGGCAACAGAGTAGGGATGAGCATTTGACTGCATTTCCTGATCAACTATGAGGGAAATTAAACATCAATTCATCGTAATACTGTAATTGTTTCAATTATATATAACATAGTATTTTTCATAGGTTGAGAGGTTCTGTACTGTTATGTCACATTGGGAAGAATAATGCTGCCAGAGGAATTACTTTAGCATGTATGTAGTTCAACTTCCCATCGGTTGTTCTTCAAACTGCAAAGTGTTACGAAATCAACATGGTCTCTGCTGCTTGCAGTCAAGTAGTGCACTACATTTTGTTTCAATTTCTTGAAGATATGATGAATAAACTATCAATTCAACGCAAAATTCTTACCGATCAATGAATTTATGAATCAATCGTTATGCCCAGCCCATAATGTGGATTTATTAAATGTTGTCTTTTACATTGTCTTTGGCATAAGTCTGTATCATTAGAGCCGTTAGTCAATTACTTAATGAACGTATCAATTTCTGTCATTGTCAACAGCATTCTCCTGGATGAAGAAGGACATATAAAGATAACTGGTAAGTACATCCAAGTCTACCTATACCTGAACTCTGTTTTCTTCTCCTCCTCCTAAACACGGACCATTTTGTCTGTCACCAGATTTCGGCTTGAGTAAGGAAGCCATCGATCATGATAAAAGAGCATATTCCTTCTGTGGAACCATCGAGTATATGGCTCCAGAGGTGGTCAACAGGAGGGGGCATACACAAAGTGCAGACTGGTGGTCGTTTGGGGTACTAATGGTGAGATTTGGTTTCACTTTTAGTCCTATTGTTTAATCTCTTAATTTGCCTTTTTTTTTTTTTTAATGGCAGAAAATATGCTAATTGCCATATCTCTGAGATTATGTCCTGTCACGTCCAGTCATCATGCATCTGCTTGTTTGTCAGTCAGTGGCTTTGTTAACTAATTTTGGAAAGGAGGTTAACATTCACTGACAGATGGCTGCCACATCAGGGCACCGGGGAGGGGTGTCGTCACTGTCTAAAGTAAAGCAAAAAACAATTCAAGCATTGGAAACCCCTTACTGTGAAATTCACCAATTTGTAAGACGAAAGGGGGGAAGCCAATGAGAATTTCTGAAATTAAACATTCATTTCAGAATATAAAAGTCTCAAACGTTGATTAAAAAAAGGATTTCTAGTTTTAATAATATAAATTAGCACTTATCAAGTACAATGGGTTCTAAACACTATTCTTGTCTGTGTTGCAGTTTGAGATGCTGACAGGGTCCTTACCGTTCCAAGGAAAAGACCGGAAAGAAACAATGGCTCTTATTCTAAAGTAAGATTAAATCCTTTTGTCATTGATTGATGTTTATTTATTATTATTTTTTTTTTTATAGTTTTTTTTTTGTTTTTTTTTTAAGAAGCAATACGTTTAGCATTATTTCCTTTCAGGATGGGAATAAATTAGTTGATTGATTGTTAGAAATTTGGTTGACTGAGTGGAATTAATTGTTGAGAAATCATGTCTTGTAACAGTTGAGAGAAAATGAAGTACACTCCTGGGCTGCAAAAGAAAACAAGAAGAAAAAAAAAAGACCAGTGCTGTTGATTTAGTCTCAATTAGTTTGTAGCCTGAAGAAGAAGCACAACATGACTTCAGGCTATGAGAAGTTGAGCTATACATCCATGAAGACCTCCACTATGGAAACTCATAGAAACATTTTGAGAGTCTCCAACTAGCATTGCTTGTAATTTTTCCTTATAGTTAATCAAGGTCAAATATCCATCTCGAATTGACAGGAAAAGAATCATGATTATAATGTTGATACTGTTTTTGTGCTCGACTGCTAGTGCTATTGTGTTTCTGTTTTGGCTTTTGCACGCAAGTATGCTTGTACCTTTTGACCACCAGTGAACAAACTAACTGCAGTTATGTCGATGTCTTAATTAATGAAGAAATGTTTGTTTTTATATCTTTGAAGGGCCAAATTGGGGATGCCACAGTTCCTTAGTCCTGAGGTGCAGAGTTTACTAAGAGCACTCTTCAAGAGGAACCCTGCTAACCGTCTAGGTATTGTGTACATTGAAGTTATTCAGGCCTTAAGATGTACATTCAGCCTGTGATCGACCAGTCTACAACCCTGAACAGGATGGTTGAATGCATTCAACATGACTGTACAGTTCTTCGGATAAACAAGGTCAGGACAGGGTGTCAATTGCGATGGCTGCAGATGGTTCAGCACTTCTGAAGTGGTTTAAAAACCAGCGAGTCAGCGAACGCTGGTCCTCTCACACATACAGTACAGCATCAATGTGGGTGATTCTATTTCACTTCACATATATTATATATATTATATATTCTGGCGGCACGGTGGCCGACTGGTTAGAGCGTCAGCCTCACAGTTCTGAGGTGCGGGGTTCAATCCCCGTCCCCGCCTGTGTGGAGTTTGCATGTTCTCCCCGTGCCTGCGTGGGTTTTCTCCGGGCACTCCGGTTTCCTCCCACATCCCAAAAACATGCATTAATTGGAGACTCTAAATTGCCCGTAGGCATGACTGTGGGTGCGAATGGTTGTTTGTTTCGATGTGCCCTGCGATTGGCTGGCAACCAGTTCAGGGTGTACCCCGCCTCCTGCCCGATGACAGCTGGGATAGGCTCCAGCACGCCCGCGACCCTAGTGAGGAGAAGCGGCTCAGAAAATGGATGGATGGATTATATATTCTAAAATGAATGGAGTTTCCATAGCAATGAAACTTGTGACTTTGAAAACTAAGCTGTAAAATGACATTCAAGTCAACTGCAGGTTATGGTGTTCAAATGTAATCGGCATTTGCCATGGAGTCCTCTTAGCACGAAGAATTTAAATTTTATATTTATATTCGATCGTGTGGGTATTTGGGCAATTCTAGATTACCTTATATAAATGTGTGTTCCACAGGTGCAGGCCAAGATGGAGTGGATGAAATAAAAAGTCATCGTTTCTTTGCATCGATCCACTGGAATGTGAGTTCACAAACATTTGAATGCTGTAAATGGGAAAAAAAATGCATCATGCACTTTGATATGCATTACATGAGTGTGGGTATAAAACATTGCGTTGTATATGCTGATGGTTCTTTTTTTAAATGATTGGCTACGCACAATACAGTATCTGTATTCTAACAATTCAATACACTCTGCAGCTGAGGTGGCCACAGTATTGAATCATTAGACATCCGACAGAATCCTCTACTTCCCATTTTGCCAGTTTTTCAAATTATATTGTAACATACTAATCCTCTTAGCTTTAATAGCCTTTCGAGTAGGAGGTTTCATCATCTGTGAGCGAGGTTGTAACCGTATGACTCCCAGCGAATGGCGTTGATGGCGTGGTGTCCAGTCAGTCACAATTAGCATCACGAGATTCCACAACCAATAGATTTTTTATTTGAAGTCTATTAACAATGAAAGAGACCAATTTATGTTTTTATACATTGGACACCAGTGACATGATTGTAACCACGGGTAACTGTCAGGCCGCCTTTGTTCAGTGAGGGATTTTAATACTTTTACTAACGTTACAGTAGAGTTCCCCATAGGAAAAGTATTACACTTAAATGAATTGGAGAGGGATGTAAATGAACTGCAATGTATTTAAAGGTTTAAACTGAATACACATTAAAGAAACACGCTACTACATACTATTGTTTTCCTCCTAGATGTTGAAATCAATCGATTTCTAGGTGTAGGTGTTTACTTTCGCTGACAACACTGCTGTTAAGAATTGAGTTGTGGTTGTTGTTGATTCTCTTCTATAGAAGTTGTACAGGAAGGAAATTAGGCCGCCGTTCAAACCAACAGTTGGAAGACCCGAGGACACGTTTCACTTCGACCCAGAGTTCACCTCCAGAACACCTACTGGTAGTCACCGAGCACACAGACACGCACACATGCATAAATACACACATAGATAAACCAAATGAGATTTAAAAAAAAAAAAAAATCAAGGTCTTTGGAATGTGCATGTTCATGTGATTGTGTTTGTTTTTGCCAATCTAGACTCTCCTGGCATCCCACCCAGTGCAAACACGCACCAGCTGTTCCGTGGCTTCAGTTTTGTTGCCACTAATCAAAGTCAGGAGCAAAGTGTGGCCAACATTTTGCCTTCCCACCAGGAGGGAAATACCATTAATCCTATCGCACAGGTACATGATGCATGTAGGAAGTAAGACCAACACGCTAATGCTCCCAATCCATGAGATTAATACAAATAATTATGTCTGTCTCCGTGTAGCATCTCCGTGGCGATGTGGCCTTCAATGACATTTATGACCTGAAGGAGGAAGTTGGCCAGGCAGCCAACTCAGTCTACAGGAGGTGTCTTCATAGAGTGACTGCAGTGGAATATTCAGTGAAGGTAGTCAGATGATACATTATTAACATGTACAGTGGAACCTCTAAGGTCAAATGTCCGTAACGCCGTACGAGTCAGAATGTGACCCAAATTTTTTTTTTTTTTTGTGGGGGGGGGGGGGGGGGGGAGGGGGGACATTAAAGTTGCCTTAAAAGTCCCACAAAACCTTTTATTTTGCAAAAATGTTTTTAAACAGGCGGCACGGTGGACGACTGGTTAGCACATCCGCCTTACAGTTCAGAGGTCATGGGTTCTCGATAAAATTCAGCAGAATTTGATTGAGAATTAGCTATGTTATTAGACTCTGAAATTATGCCAAAATCTTTTGGAACACAAAGCATTTTGTCACAAGAATTGGCTACATGTTTCAGCATGCTCAGATTTGGGGTTAACAATAAAAGGCATTTAGAAGGAATAGCATATTTATTTGGAGACAAAACATCACACTAATATTTGATATTATACCACTGCGTGACATGCTTTATTTTTGAGAAACAATCATCATACACAGTGGGACCTTCAGCGGAAGAGTCCACATATATTCATTATACTGTATTATTATTGTTACAGTTAAGCGATACACACCATGTCATCTGGTATGTCGAGAAATACTGAGCAGACTCAGTTTGCGGGGAGGATCAAGTTGGCATCAAGCAAAGATTTTAGAAACACATTTCATACTAAGGCACAGATGGAGCTTTTGTTGCAAATGCAACTAGTGTGCCAGCAGTAATTTACACTTTACTGTAAGGCTTTTCAAATGTGAAATACATAGCAGGCTACTGTATTGTGATTTGGCTAAGCTAGTTTTGGCCTGTGAGCGAGATAAAGCTTTGTGTGTGTTAAATACTGTAGGTCAAGAATTACTCTACTTCCCTGTGTGCCCACACTACACACGTAGGATTCAGCTTTTATTCAGGCCGCCTTTATTATTTTTATTCTTCTGTGAAGGCTTGACACTTGTTGAGTTGGCACATTCTCGAATTTTTGTCCTGTCAATCCAGTATTACCGACATGGGCTACATCCTTATCTGCTTGGCACTGGTGCAAAAAACAATTTCATCATTACCAAATCGCTTAGTGAAAATGACTACTGTACAGTACTCATTAAATCTTGTCATATTCAGAATACAAAAAGATTGAGAGGAGACTTGAGAAAGAAAGGCTAAATTGTTTTGTAACTACCTTTGGAAGCATCTGTATGCAAACGGAGCCACTTGAAGCTGAGTAAAATTCCATAAATTTTAATGATTAAACTTTCTTTTTCTACATGTGCATTATTTTAACCTCTTTTCCTGGCTCTTTTTCATTTTCTTCCACTGTTGTAATGTACTTGGTGTTAGAGATCAGACGGTCCAAACCGAACGAATCAAAATACAGAAGTTGTTGTCATACTGCAAACAGGGCAAATAATAGTTAAACAGTAATTGGGTCCCTTTATATATTCAATTAATAATAGGTAAGGTGTGCTTCCACCAGGATGTCAAGGCCCTTGTCTAATGGTTAGTGCAGTGATTCACAAGTGTCACCTCAAAATATACTTGTCTCTCCAAGTACAAACACTACCATATCGAACAGCATTTAAATTCAGTTGCATTGAGGTGCAAGTGTTCATCGAAAACAAGGCAATGGTTTCAATTCCTAAAAAGTTTATTTTTGATTATTGTAAACCACTATAACATTATGTATGGTTTGAACGTCAACATTGTGCTTAAAATAAAAAAAATCCAAAATGAATACCTTTTGTAAAACAAACAGTTGTAAAAGATTCAATGCAAACGTATTGTACTTAAAATTTAAAAACAGATGAACATTTAATTCAGTTTTGCGTATCACTCGAGAACTAGATTAAAACATGGTGTGAATTGGAGTTTAGCCTTCTACACTGTTATTACAACCACAATAAACATTATTTTAAATAATTTTTAGGAAAAACTGCATTTGTAGTTACAGACGTGAGTCTTTTTCTCAGTAAGTGGTGCTTAATGGACAGTGAATGAGCACATTATGTTTTGCAGATTATTGACAAAGGAAGAAAAGATCCATCTGAAGAGATGGAGATTCTATTAAGATATGGACAGCATCCCAATATCAACATGTTAAAAGACGTAAGTGAAGCACACTTCAAGAATCTGTATTGACACAATTTAAGTGATTTATTTTTTAAAGATACTTAGATTAAGTATGTATATGTTTGTGCTCCTGTCTTTAGGTGTTTGATGATGGCCGTTGCGTATACCTGGTTCAGAATTTGTTGAGAGGAGGTGAGCTGCTCGACAGAGTGTTGACCATGCCAAATTTCATAGAGAAAGATGCATCCGATATCATCTGCACACTGACCAAGACTGTGGAGTATTTGCATTCCCAGGGGGTGAGATTGATGCAGTCAAAAACAACATATATTGTTTATTTGTTATACTTTCTAGAAAAAGAGGCCATAGACCAGTTTTTAGTTAACCATTAAAAAAAAAAAAAAGTGTAAGAATGATTTTTCTCTTTCAGGTCGTGCATCGGGACTTGAAACCCAGCAACATTCGCTACTCTGATGACAGAGGACTCCCAGAATGCCTCAGGATATGTGATTTTGGTTTCGCCAAACAGCTGAGGGCTGAAAATGGCTTACTGATGACTCCATGTTACACAGCAACGTTCATGGCACCGGAGGTAAGTTTCAAAGCGGCCATAATTAGTGTCGTCTTTATGAAAGGTACACTATATATTGCCCAAAGTACTCGTTCACCCGACTTGACTCGCATACGAACACACGACTAATCCTCATGGAGAAGCTTTCCAAGACGAGTTAAAGCTGTTACAGTATAGCTTCAAAGGGTGGCACGACATATGGATTAGAATGGGACGTGTTGTCACAGTCTGTCATAGCCAGTCAGCCACGTCCACCTATTTTAGGCTCTACCGATGACTCACTCATTGCCAGATTGCCAGACTGTTGCTGGTGTGTGTAGAACACAAGTGCAGTACACTAATCCACAGCAACAGTTGGAAATTACTTTCAATATCAGCTGTGACAAGTCCAGTGACAAACGATAGATCCAGAAATAGTGTAGTAGTTAACTTTAAAGTCCAGGTCATGAGTCTTTGGAGCAGAGGCGTGGACTCGAGTCACATGACTTGAACTCGAGTCACACTCGAGTCGTGAATTTGATGACTTTAGAATCGACTTGACAATATCTTAAAAGACTTGCAACTCGACTTGGACAGCAATGACTCGTGACCTCACTTGGACTAAAACCAACTGACTTGAAAAGACTTGCTAATTTGACCAAAGCACTGAGAAACCAAAGTCGTAGCTTCTCATTCTTCAGCTATATGTCACTTATTGTTATACTAAAGAAAAAGCGACTACATAATACTTTGGGTCTTACTGTTTATTTATTAATTCAAAATGTACTACACTAATGTTGCTATAGTGAGTGAGTGAGTGAGTGAGTGAGTTAGTTAGTTAGTTAGTTAGTTATAAACAATTAACACCCCAATGGGTACACTCTCAAAAAGGAATTGACCAAGAGGTCATTCTCTCACACACTATCTAAAGTAGTGGTTTCATGGGGGAAAAAAAAACAGTACAAGATAAATATGTAATAAATGTGAGAGTTAAATAAGGTATATATTCCAAGACCACTGTTAACATACACAGAAACGACAACAACAATTAACGTAACAATAAGGACGTTAATTATTGCATTGTTTGAAGTTTTCGTTAGCAATAGCAGCTAGCTTTGTGAGCGATCATGCAAATAGTTTCACGGCGGGCCGTCCATGCGCTGTCTAGATTTCCTCTTCATTACAGTCTGGTTTATTCAGTGTAGCGTTCTCAAGAATCAGTCTTCTATTTCTTTTTTTATTCACTTTATTTACCGACCGGTAAAAAGTAGGCTTTACACGATCAGGATTTTTGGGGCCGATCACTGATCAGTGAGTTTAAAAAACCGATAACCGATCACCGATCCGATCACAAGATGGAGGAATGTCTATTTAAATGACCTGTTCATTTACTGTATATACTTGTGTACTTAATTGCTCAAAAAATATATATTTACAATCAATAATGTATCTTTGTTCCTCTATTTATGCCAGTGAGGCATAGTAACAGACAGAACAAATGAATGGTCTTCTATTAGATGGCAGGAAGCACATACAGTAATTAATGTATCCACTTTTTGTGACATTTTTGTTTGTTGGTGTTCCGTGAGATTTTTCAATTGTAAAATATGTTCCTTGGCTCCATAAAGCTTGGAAATCACTGCTCTGGTCAGTCAGGTCAAACCAACATTACAACGTGACAGAAAAAATGGGTGCAAACTTACTGTGATTAAATTACTTTATTTTTAATTAAATTACTTCACCCACACCGAAACATTAGACCATGATTCGACAGAACGGAAGCATGTTTACGTCCAACCATTCGTGGTACCGCTAGCTTGCTAGGCTACATTACATTTTATTGCCTGCTTGCGAGCCGTATCGTATTCAAAGTACGTGAACATACCTCAAGCAAGCCTTAAACGAACGTCCTCCCCTGTCCTGAGCACCGGTGACCACCAACACACGTTTTTCCCCATTTTGTCCTTATAATACAAAGTCGGCGCGCTCCACTCTTATTATCGTCGCCACGGTAACGAGTGTATATACAAGATAAAGCCCAGTGATCGTAAAAAACGGGATGCGGTGGTATCGGAATGCAAGATTTTATTGTAGTTGTCCTACATAGTGCAATCGTGAAAGAGCAAATTTTGTCTTGTAGTCTGATCCGGGCATTACGTGATGTCCGTGTTGTCTGTTCCACACCACCAACATGTTTTTTTTATTTTATTTTTTTTATAAATAACTTCATTGGCCGTCAGATATTTACAGTACTATGTCAAAAGACACGCGACAAGGCTAAAAATAAACTAGCTTTTGGATTCAAATATATTGTGCACGCGGCGATGCGGAGTTAATGTCTTTTGCGGTGCCGATCAATGACGTCATTGATCGGAGTGGCGATTTATGACATTAAAGCCGATCAGCATAAAATGCTAAATATCGGACGATACCAATAAACCGATAAAAATTAGTGTAAAGTCTAGTAAAAAGTTAGCATCTATTCAACATGAAACTACATTCTTGATTCTTCTTTGTGCCCTTTTCTTCTTCGCGTCTTTTTGACTTATTATTTTATGTATTGCCCCCTAGTGTTCCAACAGAGATATCACAGTTGGATAAAATTCTGCCTTTATAACAAGATGACAAACTTGTGTTCCTCTTTTTTTTAATTTCCTTTTGTTTTTGATACAAGGAATGCCCATTTTCCTTTTGTTTTTGATACTCACAAGAAATGCCTATATATATATATATATATATATATTTGTGTTTGAAATAGCCTCATTAGAAATGTTTCTAAACAAGACAATGCAGTTTCCTGCTATATGCACAATGTAAATTTAAGAAAAAATACTGTTGATTATCTAAAAGGAAACCAATTTATTAGTAAGTGAAATGTCTCATTTTCTCTTGTGTATTCATAATTGCTCTTTTACCAGGCACAAATATATTGTTATCCACATACTTGATTATTCTGATTGAATTGTCAGTAGAATAATCGATTACTAACTGCAGCACTACAGGATGCAAATTCTTATTTGTGAGAGGTCTGTTTAATGTCACTTCATAAATAAAGTGAGAAAAAGTAAGTCGTAGCATAGGATTTTCATAGAAGAACTGGAAACCTATTATCAATGTGTTTTGAAGGGGCAATAAATTAATAATATAAATAATAATAATAGAACATATATGCATATTAATTAAATATATAAACATTATATATGTTAAAATATACTTTTATGTTGTTGTTTAAATGACTCGAAATGACTCGAAACTCAAAGTGTAGGACTTCCTACTTGAATGGAGACTTCACTACACTAAAGTTCACTACTCGAGGCCTCATTGAAACATTAAATACTGCCATCTGGTGTTCAAATGGACATACGACAGGCATATTCGATTCTATTTTGTTTGTATGTGCCCTGCGATTGGCTGGCAACCAGTTCAGGGTGTACTCCGCCTCCTGCCCGATGATAGCTGGGATAGGCTCAACACGCCCGCGACCCTAGTGAGGAGAAGCGGCTCAGAAAATGGATGGATGGATAGATTAAATTTCATTGTCATTGCAAAAGTACTGCGACAACTAAATGTCGTTTTGCATCCATCCATCCATTTTCTACCGCTTATACGAGGTCGGGTCGTGGGGGCAGTAGATTTAGCAGGGACGCCCAGACGAAGGATGTAGTCTCTGGGTCGTCCCCGGGGTCTCTTCCCGGTGGGACGTGCCCGGAACACCTCACCGGGGAGGCGTCCGGGAGGCCTCCAAATCAGATGCCCCAGCCACCTCATCTGGCTCCTCTCAATGTGGAGGAGCAGCGACTCTACTCTGAGATCCGTATCCGGGATCTTGTTCTTTCGGCCACGACCCACAGCTCGTGACCATATGTGAGGGTAGGAACGTAGATCGACCGGCTTAGCTCCTTCTTTACCACAACGGACCGATACAAAGTCCGCATCACTGCAGACTCATAATCAGTCCATCATTGTGATTTCTCCCAGCCAATCAGCCCAAAATATTTAGGAATTTTGAAAAAGTCAATGAACTAAAGGGTTCCATGTGTTATTGGTATTAGAACGAGTGCCCGATAAAAACATATATGAAGCACATCTTTGGAGATGTTTTGTCATTTTTGTTTGTTTGTGCAGGTTCTAAAGAAGCAGGGTTACGATGCTGCATGTGACATTTGGAGCTTGGGAATCCTGCTGTACACCATGATTGCTAGGTAAGCTTGCAAGTTTGTACAGTGACTATCATGTGGCTCTATTATAGTGTGTCTCCACATGGTTTAATGTGTGGTCATACTTTTGACCGTCTCTCTGCCCTGAACCGTTTTCTCCTTCTATTTGCATTTAAGTTTCAGTCCATTTGCCAGCAGTCCCGAAGACTCAGCGGAGGAAATTCTGGCTCAAATTGGCTGCGGCAAATTCATCATCAGTGGAGGGAACTGGGACCTGGTGTCAGACGCTGCCAAGGTTCGACATACATGTGTGCTGCTGTACAAACAAATACTTTATTTCTTCTATTTAGTGGTTGAATTCAGCATTACAGTGCCTGCGTATGTTTAACAGGACATTGTGACTAAGATGCTCCATGTAGACCCCCATCAGCGCCTGACTGCCCCCCAGGTATTTGCATTAATAATTTTTCACCTCCACCACCAAATAAAGTCACATTTGTATACGACCTGAATAGGAGAATATAAAGACATACAATATTAAAAGCTGTATATAAAAAAAAAATAATCACGTTTGTCAGACAATATATTTACAAAGTACTTCTCAGATAGTGAGGTCAAACTACAGCATTATCTTTATAAAGGCAGATTTTCCCTCATTGTTGTGCAAGTGTAGCAAATATTATGTCTGATTGGTGCGTTTTGCCACATACATAGCAAAAGCTTTGAGAATTGTTATGGTTTTCTTTCTCCGGTATGTACACATGAATGTTCTTGAATCATAATGTTGGTGTATTTATATATTATATATATATATGTGTTTGGTTCTTTTTAGGTCCTTCGCCATCCCTGGATTGTTGGGCGAGATCAGCTCTCTGATAGAGTCCTCGCCAGACAAGATATGCTGACTGTCAAGGTAGGCAACAGCTGTCATCCTCATTGTGCCCATCAGGTGGTAGTGTTGAGTTATTGTTGTTGTTTTAAAACGAGACTTATTTTCATCCACCAGGGGGCGCTGTCTGCCACCTATTCGGCCTTGAGGCGCTGTACTCCAGCACCGGTCCTCGAACCTGTTCAGTCCTCAAACTTGGCCCAGCGGAGAGAAATGAAGAAAGTTGGGAGTACAGTCATTAATTCAGACCTTAAAGAAAAAGGGGTAGAAAAGGCACACTGATAATATTTTATAATAAACTAGAATAACTCTTTCTTTCACGCTTGAATCTGGAATTCTGGTTCCTAATACAAAGTTGCAGTGGCCTTTGTCAAATGCACCGATTTAATCTTCGTTGCCATTAAAAAAAGACACACTGGGTTCCTTGTTTGGTACAAATGCAGAAACCCATGAGATCCTCTGCACTGCATCATACTGAGAGGTGTTTCGGATATCTTACAGTTACACCAAACTGTATGAGAGTGAGAGAAATTATGGAGGATTTCATCAGAGGCAATCACATAATTTGAACCTTTTGTGAAAGTAATAACAGTTTCCAATGCATTTCTCATAATTAAGACCAACTGACAATGACGGGTTGAAGACTCCAAGTCGTGGTTTAATAACTGTTTGGTCTTATTTGGCTTATTTGGTATTTAACCTGTAGTGAGATGCAGCTTTTTCTTCATTCATATTCAGATTCAGCAGCAAACCTGATCCGGGTAGGCAAAATCAAAAAAAGTACTCAACTTTATTCTCCCCTACTCATTTAAATCCACAATCTTTGCTTCGTTAAATGTAAATATCATGCCGAAGTGCACTGAATTAATGGCACCAGTGCAGTTATAACAAACTCAAATCATTTGATGGCGTGTGGTTGTCCTCCTTTTGCTGCATCTTAGGACCCTTACAAAATAAAAAGTAGTACAAAGTAGCCGATACTGTCTATGGACCAGTTAGCTGTGAAGATATTACAGTAAACCAAATGTGTCGTGTTCCTTTATGACATTGTTATTTGGCTTACAAGTAGTCATAGTCAGCATGGCCCTACAGTGAATTCCACACCAATAGCAAACCTTTTTTAATAATGAATAAACCTACAATTATTCCATTTGTGATCAACTATTACTGCCATCTAGGCTTCTGTTTGTTCATAGCTTTTGAAAACCCAAACAATTGTGTCCGAGGTTTCTATATAAACTGCTAATTGCTGCAACACTGAGTGTAAATAATACGTTAATGCAATCACACAAAAAAAAAACGAGGTAAGACTGAATCTGTCTTTGCAGATATGAGTAGCGCCCTTTACTGTGAAATGTTTCAGTAGAAATCGGCACAAGAACAATATTTTCATATGTACTGTAACCAATTAGTAGTTGATAGAGCAATGCTGTAAACATACGGTATTTGCATTATTTCCATTGTACAACAATGGAAATAATGTCATTAGGTACACCTGCACAATCTAATAAGACCCCACAAAAAAGAGGTGGACTAAGAATTTGCATTTTACAAAGACAATTCCGGTAAATATCAATTGACACTGTTATAGAGGTATTATTCGAACAATATATTGTTGTGCAAAACTCCAACACAAAGATAAAATATTACATGTCGAACACTTTTATGTCATCAGTACATCGTTTGGTTTTGATGTCATTAGATTGTGCCACGTGTACCATATGCACCCACTAAGTGATTAATCTGGATGCATCAATTTGCACTGCACAGTTGAGTCAAGTAGCATGAAGCCAGTTATGACTGATATGTTGCTATATTTCATTGGTCAAAACCCGCTTGAGATGATGCTGTAAATATTGTTCGTTCATTTTATTGCGCCAAATCACCTGGACGAGGTCGAATTGTGTATAATGTAATGTATAGCAAGGAGTAAGTATTGAGACTGTAAATATTGCGCATGGAGACATATATTGTATCATTCATCCATTTATGGGTGTAGATATTGTCTATGCCTGGCTAATCATTTAAATGGTTGGTTATTATGCCAAAGTTTTTCAAATAAATGACAAGCTTGCAAACAGTACTGTACTCTTAATTATGTGCCTTCATACAGTATGGACTTATGTGTTTGTATTGGTGAGCCACATATTTGTAACTTCCAAAATGTAGTAAGTGTAACACAGAACAGAATAAATTGTTCCAATTAAATCAGAACAGCATTTAACATGCGCCCCTCGATATCAGGTCTTTCCCTCGTTTGAGTTCTTAACTGGTGCAATGTTGAATATCAAAATCTACCACAATATGAAATAATATATTCAAACCATATTATACTGGAAATTACGTCATTCAAAGTACAGGTCATTGTCATTACTTGAGGTAGAGTACACACTTGGACAATATTATAAGTAACCTTCCGTGAACGAAAAGAAAGAAAAAAAAAAAAAAAGTTACTAAAATAACTTGAAACTGATGAGAATGGAATTTGCCAAAATGCGTATTGACAAGCCAGAAAGCTTTTGGACAGACAAAACTGGAGCTTTTTTGGCAAGTCATCATATAAAGAAAATAACACTGTACCTTCTGCGAAACATGGCGCTCGCTCGGTTGTGTTAGGGTCCGAAGAAATCTCGGCGAAGTGGAGTGTGCCGCCCAGTGACAGAAAAGTTCATCTTAGCAGCGGGTCATAGGTCTTCCATGAGCCGCTGCATCTAAAAACGCCCAATAATGGCTAAGAGCAAAACATTGAACTCGTCGAAGTCCTATCGAACATTTGTGGACAGAGCTGAAACTTGCAGTATGGAGAAGGCCCCCTTCAAATTTGGGCAGTATACTCATGAAATGTTGGCCACAAGTTATAGAACTGGTTTGCTTGCAAGTGATTGCCCATTTCCATGTTAAAACTTTTGTCATCAAGTTACTTCAGTGACCATTGTGTTTGTTCTGTTTTTTTTTTTTTTTTAAATGGAAGGCTATCACATATTCCGTTCGACGTGTGTGTACAAATAAAGGCCCTCGCTTAATAAATGTCTCACCCTAAGCGGCCCACAGCATGAGGAAATAGCTTATATTTATTGCCATCTTTGAGACCTTTTAGCATGTAAAACCGCTCGATGGCAGCCAATCATCCTCTTGCGCTCTCATTTCAGTTCCTTGCAGAAGTTCTCTCTTCAGTGTCAAGATCCTTAAAAAAAAGAAAAGAGGAAGAAAGTCTTTAATTTGTATCAACCACCAGGCTCACACTTACTTCCATAAAAGCTTTTAGCAGGCTCTGAGCTGATGTGGCAGGTGGGTGTGGCTGGCTCATCAGGCCTGACATTTAAGTGCAGTAGTGCTCCAAGCAAACGGGAGTGGAGGATATGAGTAGATAGAGATGACAAGGCCCCCTACGAGGATGATTGCAGTGGAGTGACAAGGGGAGAGCAAACAACAGGAGGTGTCGTCAGGCGAGCGAATGAAAGGCAAAAGAAGGGAAAAGGAGCTTGGAGAAAAACAAAAACTTTCAACCAGCAATTAGTCAATGTGCAACGCCGTTCATATTTTCTCTGTTAATGCCATATTTATCCGATTCAATCTGGTTAAAGGTTGTCTCCACTTAATTTGCTTTTCATTGAGGTTCAGGCCTCAAATCACATCGGAAACACAAACAGACACAAACACGCACAATCCACGACATTCGGTATACTTGCACAGTCCAATGATACAAATATAGGTGTTTTTATGTGAGCTGCGATAATATTCCAGTTCCTATGTGTGTACCCGGTTTTAGGTACACCAACACAATCAAATAACGATTGAACCAAAGAATGTTGCTTTACTCAATCTAACTCATTTGCATACAAACAAGTGGACTTGCCAAACTTGCAAACGGTGCATGCATAACAGGCATATTCCACAATATGGTCAAAAGTATTGGTACTCTGGACACCAAGAAGTCAACAGCCCAAACCCAAGTGAGTCTGTTGGAAAAGTGTGTCTGTGCCATTTTTGCTCAGAAGAACATTTGTGAGGTCATAGGTCACTAATATGGGACCTGCTCTATTTCATTCCAGAGGTGCTTGATGGAGTTCTTCCACGCCAAACTCATCCAAGCATACCTTCATGGACTTGCTTTATGCATAAGGAAGACACAATGGTTTACATGTAGCGATATTGTACTGTATAGTTTATATTTGGTTAGTCTAAAAGTAGCAATAAAGTAACCATTTTGTGGCTTTCATAAAGATAATGTAAAATATGGAATTTATAAGGTAGATGATGATGGAGTTTGGTTATTTGTGGCGTCGGGCTTTGCAATATGAGAAAATATCAGCAAGTAAGAAGGTCCCTGACTGAACTCGAAATTGTTTGTATTTAGTATGATTTTGAAGAAACTGTCTTATTCGAAACTGTTTTTTGCAAATTATTTTATAGAGTTAAGGTAGAATTTCTTGGCGTGAAGTTAAAGGTGAAACAAAATGTTGTATTTCAAGAAAATAAGTCGTAAGCATTTTGTTTTACTTATTACAATTCTTGAGTAAAATAGAAATTATTGAAGTCAACAAAAGTCAGCTGAATTGAGAAAATATATCATATTTTAAACAAACATTTCTTACATGGCAGAACTTGTAATAAGGAAACTTTTTTTAGTTTAGGATCTGTTACGGTCTTAAAAGGGTCAGAATTATAGGCTAAGAATACTTGCCAAGCAAACATTGCTTACCCTTTTGACAATTTTTTTTATTTTTATTTTTTTTACTCAAAATATGAAAATCTGTCTGAATTTGAAGACATTGCTTATTTCTAGTAAGGCTTTTTTCTTTTCTTTTCTTTTCTTTTTCTTTTTTTTTCTTGCAAGTGCAGTAGATCTTTATATGTCCTTTGCTTATCATTCTAGTTTAAGTCTGGACACTTACACATTTTGACAGGGATGGAGATCCCACCACCTATGGCACTGGTTGCACACACACAAACATGCGCACACACGCGCACACACACACATACAAACCGTGCCACAGACATCCTGTGGCACTAAAGTCAGGCCTGCCACTCGGACATTCACCGAATCAGACGTACAAATCTGCAACAGACGGCCGGTGACAAAGGGATTATCACCATGATGGGACAAGTGTGTGCAGCTGTGGGTGGTGGCGGCGTGTACGGCAGATGGGTGGGGGTGGGGAACCTTACTTCTCGGAAATCGTTATGTTTGATTCTTTTTAACCAGGTCCAAATTGTCGGAAAAAAAACTGAGATACATGCCACAACATCAATGCTCAGTATGTAAAATCAAATAAGATCCAGTGCAAGAGTTGTATTAGAAAGTCTACCTCTACAAGTGTAATAATGCTTTGTTTTGACTGACACATTCAGAGAGGTATTAATTTAACAATACGTGTATTATTACGTCTGTAGCTGGTCGTAATATAGAATTGCACAACACGACATTGAAAGTGCAAGACTGGTTGCACTCTGACAATGTTCAGCTCAGTAAGCTCAGCCTACAGAAAAAAAAAAACGTTTTAAAAAACACAACAAAACAGAAATCCATTAGAATGGGATTGCGCAATACCTTCGCGATTGAGGCTGCAGTTCCAAAGAACCAAACTACAAGACAAAAGTCACAATGTCAGGTTCACAAGAGTGAAAACACGTTCTTATAGTAACATATACAAACCCCAATTCCAGTGAAGTTGGGACATTGTGGGAAATGTAAATAAAAACAAAATACAATGATTTGCAAATACTTTTCAACCTATATTCAATAGAATACACTACAAAGACAAGATACTGTATTTAATGTACAAACTGATAAATGTTGTATTTTTGCAAATATTGTCTTATTTTGAATTTGATGTCTGCAACACTTTCCCAAAAAGCTGGGACAGGGGTAACAAAATTTGAGGAATGCTCAAACAGCACCATTTTGGTTAATTGGAAACATGCGAGTGTTGGGTATAATACTGGGTATAAAAGGAGCATCCCCGAAAGGCTCAGTTGTTCACAAGCAACGATGGGGCGAGGTTCACCACTTTGTGAGCAAATAGTCCAACAGTTTAAGAATGTTTCTCAACATACAATTTCAAGGAATTTAGGGATTTCATCATCTATAGTCCATAATATCATCGAAAGATTCTGAGAGCCTGGAGAAGTCTCTGCATGTAAGCTGCAAGGCTGAAAAAAAAAACAACAACATTGAAGGCCTGTGATCTTTGATCCCTCAGGTGGCACTGCATTAAAAACCGACATTATTGTGTAACGGATATTGCCACGTGGGCTCAGGAACACTTCAGAAAACCATTGTCAGTCAACACAGTTCATCGCTACATTGCAAATGCAAGTTAAAACTCTACCATGCAAAGTGAAAGCCGGGTGTCAACAAGAATCAAAAACTCTGTCGGGTTCTCTGGGCCCGAGCTCTTCTGAGATGGACTGACGCAAAAAGGAAAAGCATGCTGTGGTCTGACGAGTCCACACTTCAAAATGTTTTTGGAAATTCACGACATCATGTCCTCCGGGCCAAAGACGAAAAGGACCATGTACCCGGTATCTGCCCCAAAGTCAGCTGGGATAGGCTCCAGTACACCGTAATTAGAATAAGCGGTATAGAAAATGGACAGATGGGTTGTCTAAGGTTTAATATTTCTGCATAAATTGTTGCAATAATGACTATATTATCTCATAGCCCAAACACACGTGCACTCACCAGTCAGAGGTGTTGGCGGGGGATAAGTGAGGCTGTGCAGAAAGTCAATTAATCTTTTCAGTGGTAAGCCCCCTCACCCTTCCTCTGCCCTGCTTAAAAGCTTCATTTGCCTCCTATGGAGAACAGATACAAACACCATTAGTGAGATGATGGCAGTATGGGGAAAGGGGAAAGGATCATCTCACAGTTGGATGAGCTGAGACAGTATAGCCACCCCACGTCTCCTCAAAAAGTGCGTGCGTAAAAATAGGCGACAGCATCTTCCGCGTGGGTGACCTCCAAAAGGTTCTGACTTGATTATAAAAGGTGTGCAACTTTAAAAGCGGAAGTCTGCTTGGAAGCTCTCCGAGGGCTGACGGAAAGGTGGGCTTAAGTTTGGATTTGGAGTCTAGTGCCGAGCTTTTATGCGGGGAGACCGTTATTTCCATATCCGAGACCCCCCCCCCCCCCCCAAATGTCACATGCGACCCCAGCCAGATAAATGGTACTCATGTGTGTTTACGTGCACACGTTTGGGCGTGCGAAATGCCACTGAGCATACAGGCACCGCTTGACTGAGCCCGGCTGGCTATTGGAGCACAATTGGGGGTCTCTCTGTGTGAAAGAGGTCAACACACACACACAAATGGAGGAACCAATAAGGAAGTTTGGATGAGCACGCATGAACCCTATAATATAATCAAAGGCTATGCAAATGAACTTTCTTTGCAGAAGCTTAGAAAGATGCTAGCATTGATTGCAGTATTTGCGTGGTTGTTGCTTGACATTTCATTGCGCACAATGTAGGTGCAAAGAGGTCTGGTGTCCCCGCTGTTGTCAACGCAGGGAGCGTGAGTTGGACTCACAAAGTGGCAGCGGGAAGAATGTCATATTGGAGTGGTGGGCAGCAGGGGCACAAGATGGAAACATGAAGGGCTTGCTCCATACCTTTTTCATTTGTTTGCATTAAAAGTTTAATACACTACAGAGGGAGCCGGAAAAAATACTGCATACCCATGAGTACAATCGTACAATCTGGAATTTGACCAATTATGGGGTGGAAATACACCTCAAAAGTCATTTAAAACTTCAAAGTTCAAACCGTTGTGTGCAATCAGGTTTATGAATATTGAAACACAGTTCTGATGTTTTTGGCTCTAAAAACCAGCACAATGGATTTGAAATAAAACGAATAAAATGTGTTTTAACTGTAGACTTTGATCTATAATTGGGCGACAGGCACATGCACACATAGCCTCTAGGTGGTACTCAAGCACTTCCCCTTCTGCCCTGGATGACAAAACATGCCCTTTTTGTTGCAGCGTGTATTTTTTTTTCTCCATTCATCAATATTAACTTAAAATAACTCTCTGTCATCAACTTTACCCAAAGTGTTTTGAAATCGGATGGGCATTTATTTGTGTCCTCGGGAGAATTGTACATACAGTGGGGCAAAAAAAGTATTTAGTAAGCTACCAATTGTGCAAGTTCTCCCACTTATAAAGATGAGAGAGGCCTGTAATTTTACTCATAGGTATACCTCACCTACGAGAGACAAAACGAAGGGGAAAAAAATCACATTGTCAGATTTTCAAAGAATTGATTCCCAAATTATGATGAAAAATAAGTATTTGGTCAATAACAAAAGTTCATCTCAATACTTTGTTATATCACCTATGTTGGCAATGACAGAGGTCAAACGTTTTCTTTAAGTCTTCACAAGGTTTTCACACACTGTTGCTGGTATGGTGGCCCATTCCTCCATGCAGATCTCCTCAAGAGCAGTGATGTTTTGGGGTTGTCGCTGGGCAACACAGACATTCAACCCCCTCCAAAGATTTTCTATGGGGTTGAGATCTAGAGACTGCCTGGGCCACTCCAGGACCTTGAAATGCTTCTTACTAAGCCGCTCCTTTGTTTGCCCGGGCGGTGAGTTTGGGATCATTGTCATGCTGAAAGACCCAGCCATGTGTCATCTTCAATGCTCTTGCTTATGGAAGGAGGTTTTCACTCAAAATCTCACGATACATGGCCCCATTAATTCTTTCCTTTACATGGATCTGGTCCCTTTGCAGAAAAACAGCCCCAAAGCATGATGTTTCCACCCCCATGCTTCACAGTAAGTATGGTGTTCTTTGGATGCAACTCTCAAACATGACACGTTGAATTTTTACCAAAAAGTTCTATTTTGGTTTCATCTGGCCATATGATATTCTCCCAATCCTCTTCTGGATTATCCAAATGCTCTCTAGCAAACTTCAGACGGGCCTGGACATGTACTAGGTGAAGCAGGGGGACACATCTGGCACTACAGGATTTGAGTCCCTGGCGGCGTAGTGTGTTACTTATGGTAGCCTTTGTTACCGTGGTCCCAGCTCTATACAAGTCATTCACTGTGACATCTTGCGTGGACCCCCAGATTGAGAGAGATTATCAGTGGTTTTGTATGTCTTCCATTTTCTAAAAATTGCTCCGACAGTTGATTTCTTCACGCCAAGCTGCTTACCTTTTGGAGAATCAGACTTCCCAGCCTGGTGCAGGTCTACAATTTAGTTTCTGGTGTCCTTTGACAGCTCTTTGGTCTTGGCCATAGTGGAGTTTGGAGTGTGACTTTTTGAGGTTTTGGACAGGTGTCTTTTATACTAATAACGAGTTCAAACAGGTGTCATTAATACAGGTAACGACTGGAGGACAGAGGAACCTCTTAAAGAAGAAGTTACAGGTCTGTGAAAGCCACAAATATTGCTTGTTTGTAGGTGAGCAAACCATAATTTGCTAATAAATTATTCAAAACTGAGACAATGTGATTTTCTTAATTTGTTTTTCTCATTTTGCCTCTCATAGGTGAGGTATACCTATGATGAAAATTACAGGCCTCTCTTGTCTTTTTAAGTGAGAGAACTTACACAATTGGTGGCTGACTAAATACTTTTTTGCCCCACTGTATGCTCCCACCTTGACCCCAGGTCCCCTTCTTCTCCTTCCAAAAACCTGTAATTTGAACAGGGGTGTGTCTTTTTATATCCACTGTAGCTGCCCTTCTTTTGTTAATAGTTGTATTATTGACTGTGCTGATTGTGTCTACAAATAAATGCATAACTAAAGACATACTACTGTTTTTTCTTAATTGTCTGGGATAGGCTCCAGCATGCCCGCGACCCTAGTGAGGATAAGCAGTACGGGAAATGGATGGATCGATGTATAAATAATTTTGGCAATGGGTGGCCTTTTTTTGGCTTGAGCACTTGCCCCAAAAATGTCTGTGCACGTGCCTATTTGACAATATTTACTGACTAGTTCAAAAGGAGGAAATTAGGGCTATTTTCAGGTGGTGATTGTTACGGTTTTGTTTTGGCAGTGGAAAAACAAATGTGTTTCAAATATTATATGTTAAAGCTCAAACGTGAAATAATTTACTGCCAATGAGCTAGACTTCAACAAGCTAGCTTTCTAAAAATCTAATATGGTTCATCTAAAAGCACTTTTTGCAGCACTTTTGAAAATACCCTAAACATATTCTTATCTATGAAATATTATTCTCACTTCAGAGTTCTCTTGTTGTAATTGTGCGACGTGTGCGCAACCATAGGCAGCACAATGCGCAGGCTGTCATGAACGGAACAAAGGACAGGACCCAAAATGCACGACTCCAATTCAAATGGACAGTTTCAGGTTTAATAAATGGGCAGAGGTCGGTACACAGGCAGGCAATCCGAAAAGGCAACAGTATCCAAAAAACGTGAGGCAAAAACGCAAGGTCAATAATCAGAACAGGGTCTAGGCTTACCAACATCTCATCTAACATTAGGCTACCAAAAGAGCTGTTCCACCACAAATTGTGTTTAGGCAATGCCTGGGTGACATACAGTCCTGTTAGTGTGAGCCCAGTGGAAAACTCTTCCCCTTAAGGTCGGGACCACGTAAAGCCTGTTTTCAGGGCAATCTTCCGGGCTAAGAGTGTTCTTTAGAGCCTCTTTTATTGCAGTTTCAATGTCCCAAACAAAAGCATAAATGAAACTTGACTTGGGCAAAATGGTTTCAGGGTCGGACAAAGAATTCTCTATGCAGAAAATACGCGATAAAGCATCTGGCTTACCATTTTTAGAACCAGGTCGGTGGGATGTGGCGAAATTAAATCTTTTGAAGAATAGAGCCCATCTAGCCTGCCAAGTCTTTAATCTTTTAGCAGACTTGAGATACTCAAGGTTCTTGTGATCCGTTCATACTAAAAACGGGGTCTGAGCCCCTTCTAGCCACTACCTCCACTCCACCAAAGCCAACTTGACAGCCAGCAGTTCAAGGTTACCTGTGTCGTAATCTCTCTCGGCTGGAGTCAGTTTTTTCAAGAGATAAGCACAAGGATATAACTTACCATCCTTGAAACATTTCTGGGAGAGCACTGCTCCTATTCCGGCATCAGACGCATCAACTTCTACAACAAACTGCTGTTTGGGATCTGGCAAAGAAGGGATGTGAGCGGAGGTAAAGCTCGATTTTAGTTTCTGAAAAGCTGACTGACAAAGTGGATTCCACACAAAGGGTCTGTGTGGCGAGGTAAGATCATGCAAAGGCGAGGCTATTGAACTGAAATTTCCAATGAACTTTATGTAGAAATGTGTGACCCTAAGAACCTTTGTACGTCCTTGCGTGACGTGGGAGTGGGCCAATTAGTCACGGCATCAACTTTACAAGGGTCCATTTTGACTTCACCTTGAGCCAGCATGAAACCCAGAAAAGAAACGGACGCCTTGTGGAACTCAGATTTCTCAGTCTTGACATGAAGTTCATTCTGCAGTAACCGCTGCAACACAGAGTGGACATGAATGATGTGAGTCTCCTCATCCGGGGAGAATATCAAAATATCGTCCAAATATACAAAAACGTACACATTCAACATCTCACGCAAGTCATCATTGACAAAGTTCTGGAAAAGAGCTGGCGCGTTAGTTAGTCCAAAAGGCATTAGCAAATACTCATAATGTCCCGTTGGTGTGTTGAATGCTGTTTTCCATCCATCCCCCTCCCTTATCCTGACTAGATTTCTCAAGTCTAGTTTGGTGAAAACCTTGGCTCCCTCCAGGAACTCAAAGGCAGTGGAGATGAGAGAAAGAGGGTACCTGTTTTTCACAGTTATTTCATTGAGACCCTGGTAATCGATAGAGGGGCGCAGGGTCTTGTCCTTCTTGTCCACAAAGAAAAATCCCACTCCCGCAGGGGATGAAGATGGGCAAATGATCCTGGCTGCCAGTGATTCTTCCACATACTCCTTCATGGCCTTGTGTTCCGGCCCTGAAAGAGAGAACAACCTCGCTAGCACTAATGTTTGTACGTAAACATTACGTTGGCGTTCTGTCGATTCATGCTCTAAAGTTTCTGTTAACATTGGTTTGTGTGCGCAAATAAGTGTTGACAACTGTGACCAAGGGATAAAATAAAAAGTCGCCACAAAAATAAACACAAATCTACTAAATTGCAGTAATTCCTTACTTCCCACCTCTGCTAGTTCACTTGGCAGCCGTACGTGCCCACCTAGCAATGGAACAGCTGAGCAGCCAAATGTCCCATTACTTTTGGTCCCTTAAAAAGTGGCAGGAACACATACAAATTTGTAATTCCTATGCCGTCCACCTAATTTGGATGTGAAGACCCTCAAAATAAAGTCTGCATTTCAAGCACATCTTGTTTGTTTCATTAGAAATCCATTGTGGTGGTGTGGAGAGCTCAAAAAATGAGAATTGTGTTCGTGTCCCAATATTTATGGACCTGACTGTACCGCATCAGTGAAGTATGGCACCACCATATCAGTGCCGTGACATTGGCATGTATGGCTGCCAATGAAACTGGCTCCCTTGTGAACATTGTGAACTGACTAACAAATTAAGCAAATTCACCTAATGATAACAACTGAAATATTACATTTCACTTGAATGTGTTTTTTCAGATTTGATGTAAAAAAAATTTAATGCCAGAACCTTGTCATTTTTAGGCTGACAAACAAATCTCTTATGGGCAATAGCTTGCTTTTTCAAATCTATTGCCATCTTAGTTAAAGCTTCTTGGTTCACGTTCCTCCAAGTACAGATATCTGTTTACATATGCAGGGAGTAAAAATCTTCAGAAAAATACATTTTCAAGTAAAGTACAGATACCTGAAAAATCTACTTAAGTACAGTAACATTTGTGCTTTGTTTCTTCCCATCACTGAGTTTAAAGATTGATTGGTCTGAGGCACGCTATTGCCGGTTTGCTCTCGTGATATGTAAACAACCATTTTGTCCCTGTTAGCTCGATTCCAGTCAGACCAAACATATTTGGCATTGGTCCACTGATGCTGGTGGCGCGTGGATTTGGGCCGCAGCGGTAAACATACTGTATACACGCATATTGTACATGGAGCAGGCTGGCATATGTTTGCGCTGCAGCCAGGGGGATAGCATTCTGCTGCTGACGCTGGGCCTGTCTCCCTGGTGTGCCCCTTTCTGCACCAGTAGAGCTGGCACAGCCTCCTGCCTCTGCCCAGCCCTGTCGCAGGGCGCCAGCTGGGCGCAACCAGGAGAGGCCCTGCAGAGAAAGGATGCGGGTGTGCTGTGACACGGGGACACGTGGAGTAGGACAGAGGTTTGCGCCTCAGTTTAGAGATGTAGAGCAGGATTGCAAGATGTCGCAAAAGACATATCCCAGCTGACGTAGGGTAAGAAGCCGGGTACAAGTTGGCCTGATCACCAGTTATTCACATACTGTTGCTACAGTATGTAGATAGACAGAAGGAGAATATGCAAATCAATGGACCACTGTTAATCTAAATATAATATATGTTTATTATTGTGGTTGTACTTTGCTGTGGTGTAGAACTGAAACTTTGACATAATTTGAAATGTGAATATCTGAGGTTTCAGGTTGAAAAATAAAAGATTTGTTCATCAAAATTTCCAACAACATATTAAAAACTAATCGAGATTTTATAACCGATTCCACAAAGAGTCCCAAATGGTCAATATGCACACCGCCTGTGAAGACACGTTAAGTAGTACAGCTCCTACCAAACACGCTGTAGCATGTCTTTGCATTGGCCCCGCAGTAGAGGGAACAGGGAGAGCAACAACTGTCCGCTCAAAACAGGCTGACTCTACTGTAGTGTAATTATCGATCCTTGGGGTATTTATTTTTCATTTATGTCTGCATGTTTATGTATATGGATTATGCCATGACTGATTAAAAAAGATGAATTTGAGAGAAATACAACATTCATATTTTGTCTTGCAACACACAAGTTTTATTCATGTGACTGTGGTGGCCTATCCTTGGGCTACTTGGACAAAAGCATGTCACATAAATGATCAAGAAACCGAGGTTTTTAATTGTGTCCAAATTTGAGATTATTTTTTATGAAATGATAGAAATATTACATAATATTAGAAATATTTTTAAATACTTATTTAGAGATCTGAGAGAGGCAAAGTTAAAGAACGAGAGTAACTAGAATGGCACAGAGCCACTCATGACACTGGAAAATCATTACGTGCCAAGTGGTACAGCTCCACTCCAGTCTTCCGCGTGGATTACACAACATGCTTTACAACGTGAAATACGGCAAGATGTTTTTTCACTGCAGCTCCATCTGCTGGAGCTGGTGGGCCCACTTGGATTGAAAGCAAGCAAAGTAATGAATTTCCAAATCTACACTAAAATATAATGGATTCTTCATTGGCCCCTGTGATACCCCTCGACAAAGTTTCATTGAATCATTGTTTGTGAATTTCTGCTAATTTACCAAATAACTAATTAGCCAAATGCGGTGATATCGGATTTTCACAGAAACTACTGCCTTTCTGTGGCAAAATGTATCATTTATTAGCATAGTATGTCCACCATGTTGCCATTTTTTTTGTACTGCATCGCTGCAGTAGTTTTTGTGTGCACACGGAGATCCAGTTTGAACAGATCTTTAGGGATGATTTCCTATTAAATTCTTATCAGAATGTATTGCTTATCTCTCACATTTCTCTCACAGTATGGAATAAAATAGGTCAATCTGTTGCAAATTCAGTTTCACAGCCTAACCTGTGATTAATATGTTCAGTGGCAGGAAAATACAACTGTCAAAAGTTTGTCACAACGAATATAGCAGGCTGCTAATGTTATGTACTGTATATGACCCTACTGGTTTTGAGAAGAACACCTGGTCCCTCAGCTCCTCCATCGCTCCTCAATGTTGTCCACGCCCCACAGAGGCGCCGTTGACATTGCAGGGCCTTGAAGCCACCCACTAAGCTCAGGAATCAATGGAGAACGAGAGCTTAAGGGCCCTGAACACACACTCACCTCTCTCTCCTCCCGCCGCAGACACAGTGCGAGCACCCCACCTCGGCCCGCAGCCGACAGCCGTTGTGGCCTCCCGTCCGCCAGCGCCGGCTCGCTGGCTGGGGCGGCCTGGCACAGCTGCACCGGGAGCTGTGCTGTCACTAGCAGTTAGGGTGACAGCCACTCACACTTCATAATGTCCTTCTCACAGGTCAGCGAGCGACAAGCTGGGTCACCCCGCTCCAGCAGGCAGCCTCAGGGAACGCAGAGTGCCCCGACCTCCACCGCTACTGCCTCCCCCATCAAACCACACACCCTCCACCCTCGACATCTTCCACCCAGACAAGAGGGGGCAGGTGGAGGGGAGAGGTGTGCTGGAGCTGCAGGAGTCTCTCAGTTATGACACCAGGGTCAAGTCAAGGGTGCTCATTGCAACACCATTGATGGCAGGAGAGTGTGGGGGTCAGTCTGGGCTGCTGGAGACCTTAGAGGGCACGATGATGTAGACCTTGGACTGGTCACCAGACAAAGGGTGCTTCAAGTCAAACAACCGGTAACACTCACATCCACAAGATAATTTAGTCTTCAGTGATCCTAACGTGCATATTTTGGACATGTGGAAGGAAGAACACACAAGCAAACATGGGAAGGTCTGAGCTGAGAGTGGAACCCAGAACCTCTTAACTGGAAGGATGACGTGCTAACCACTAGTCAACTGTGCTGCCTCACCTGAACATCAGAAAAGCTCGGAAAACTTCCCTTGAAACTTCTTAGACCTACACAACCTAGACAATATGGAGCCGTTTCTAACCGTTTGCACTTCTCATGCCACTAAGTCAACCTAAATCAAAATAGCACAGTTAGTTCTGTACAACTGCAAGCTACAACCACAAACATATCTAAATGAATATTTAAATTTACCAGTCGTTTATTTAATCTAAAAAAAAAAAAAAAACAATAACTCATCAAAACTGAACATTATAAGCTTTCTTTAAAAAGACAGTATTTTAGATGCAGCTTTTCTCATCTCAGACAGTGAAGGTGTACCTAATGAAGTGTCTGGTAAAACTTAGTAGAATTGATTCTTGCTCTGAGATCCTATAGAAGGAAATATACATACACATCGGGTTTATTGGTTGTAAAGATTGAACACCTTGATTTAACGAGAAACAAAATGATTTAATGTTCATACTGCTTTGATGTCCTGCACCCATTACATTTCGATTACAATTTCAAGATGAAGAACCAAAGTTCTGTCAAAAGAGAGCGAATTGTTCTCTGTCACCAAGAAATGTTTTTAATTTTCAAAGCGGCTGTTCTAATTTACGTTGATCTGTGAATGTGTTGAAACAGACTTCTGGTTCTCGTCATTCTCCATCAGGAAGGGATGTTTTGATCCTTCTAATCGCTGTAAGAGAGCACCATATGCTCGTCATGCCTAGCGTCTGTTTGTCAAAAATGAGCATTTCCTCTCTTCTCAACCTCATCGTGAGGTCCAAGGTGACAGCAGCACACAGACATGACGCTCCCTATTAATGCCTAGATCAGACTACAGGATTTTAGCCCCGATATTGGCCCGATTACCTATTGCGGGCCATTTCCTAGACTGGGCCCGACATATTTTGTCAGGAACGACAAAACTTCTTGTACTGTGACATAATCCATGACCAACAACTTGGCCCTACGATAGCCCTAAGACGCCAAAATGAAAAGTCTAGCATGTTTCATTTTTGGGGATATCTTCCATGTAGTGTGACATATCAACGACAACTCTCCGACAGCGCAACTTGACGTCGACCAATGGGATTCCGTATTGTGACTGGCGCATTCCCTCCCGCGCTTGCTGTTGTCAACATACTTGGTCGCCGTTGTCAACATTTATTCACAGGCACAAACCAATGTTTACCGAAGCTTGAGAGCATGATTCGGTATGTTTATGTACAACTGTTAGTGTAGCACTGGCTTGCTAGGCTACATAACATTTTGTTGCCTGCTTGCGAGCCGTATCGTATTAAAAGTATGTGAACATATCTCAAGCAATCCTTGAATGAATGTCCTCTCCCGAGCACGATCCATTGTCATTGTCGTCACCATGATAATGGTTGTATCCAGTCGCGCTGATCGGTGACACATTTTATGGTTCCGCCTCTCCGACAATGTTTGATTTGACAAGCCCAGCGATCGTAAAAGACGGGATATGGTGCTATCTGAATAAATGTCATGTAGTGTTGCCACTCTTTGCCCGAGGAACGGCAAGATTTGATGGCAGTAGACATAGCGCAATCGGGAAAAACCAAATTTGTCTTGTAGTCTGATCCAGGCATAAGGGGCCCTCCCTAATTGGTTTGCCAATTTTGAAAATGACCACTGATGTCACGTCAACAGTGTCGGGCCCTTAACAAAGCTTATATTTTTTTTATAACAAAAACCATTGTTGAAAAGTGTCATATCCTGAGAAATACAATTGCACAGACAGCAACTCCAGCGACAGACAACTATTTGTTCAATAGTTTGCTAGTTCGCACGCTCACAAAACGACAAGTTAAGCATGTGATTTGAGGACATGGAAGCTAATTGGATGCAATGGCTGCATTTGGCTTCAGCTGCGAACAAGAGGCCCTCACACCTCGCTCACTTTATTCAGTCACGCCCTGAGAGCGCTGCTTAATTCACTGAAGGTGCGCACACAGCCACTGAACAATGTGTAGCAATTAATTGCGCCTGCCCTCCCACATCTGGCGCGGCGGCGTGACCCCGCCACTGCTGCGCCCCCGTGTCGCTCGGGCCGGGGCAATTTCACACGTAGAGGACCCCAATGAAACGTGAAAAGAATACGTGGCATTGTTAAATTGCATTAAAGTGCTTAAAACAGTAGAGCTGTGCGCCCGCTCTCACCTCATTGTAGAGGAAACAAAGCAGGAAGTCAACACAATCACTTACAAAACGTGCACAAGAGGATCCATTTCCTCAAATGGGAACATTTCATCATGATGCGCTCGACAATCATGGTGCCCCTCAGGAGAGAGCTGAACTTGATGCTTAGAGGCACAAAAGAACAGATATGGGTGGTAACGAAATGCATTTTCTCAGTTACAAGGGATAAATTGTACTCAGTAGTACTTTTTCAACTTTTACTTGAGGATTTATGCAAACATGAAATGTTACTTTTAATCCATTACAGTATTTGTATCTACAGTTATTTATTATTACACGCGCGATCCACTTTGTCACATGACCCCAGGGAGGATAAGCAATATATAAAATGGTTGGATGGACTTCAAAAAAGAACAGCTGTTATCCCCTGTTATCAATGTCTGCCTAAAAATGTTGGCATTTCAGCCTACAAGAACTCCACTTGGAACTTGAAATCTGTGTGGGGAAAAAAACAGCAGGTCAACCCTCCTCCGACTCGATCAGACCCGTTGGACTTCCTTGCTGTAGAAAAGGTTGTGCGTGTTCAAAAGGAACAGGGAGAAAAAGGAAAAAAGTATGCACAGCACCGAAGATAAAGGTGTAAGTTGGCAGAACTCAAATTGTTTTTCAGTAATGAAACTGATGTCAGCATTGCTTGAAAACACGTCTTTTTAAACAGGCATATTCACTCGGTTTGTTGTTCCCACTTTTATTTGCTGCTACTGTTGTCCTGATGGTTGGTGGTCTGCTGCATAGTGTTTAGTTTTTTAAATTTTGTAAACTTTGTTTACTGTATATTTGATTCTATTAAAATGTCCTATACCTTGAGTGGCTTGAGAGTCGCCTTATAAATACAATTTTATTCTTTCAATGTGATATTGTACGGCAATATTTAAATTACCATTTTTGATTATATATATATTTTTTTCTATTAGATGTTTATTCCTTTTAAAAAAATAGAGGTTACTCACCTGTTACTCAGAGTAGTTTTTTTCACTGAATAGTTATTTTTACTCACGTAATTATTTAGAGGACTACTTTTTACTTTTATACTTATGTCATAATATTCCAAAGTGACAGTACTCCTATATGTACAATTTTTGGCTGCTCTACACACTTCTGCACCAGAGGGACTGCAAGGTTTCCAGACTCACACGTGAACACAGTCGAAACTAATTTGGCATCGTCACCTTCATAGTGGCTCACTGACTGGGTTAACTTGACTGAATCTAAAAAAACTGCAATCCTGACACCATTCATACAATCAAACCATTTGTAGATAACAGTTCTCAGTAACAGATCTAAGGTTTAACATAGTCCAATCTGGGAAGCTTGTGACCTCTTTTGTTTTTTTTTTAGACAGAAGCAATTGTCCAATAATGGAGACAGGTTAAACAAAGGTTCAAGGTTCAACAAACTGTCACAATCATAAAAACCCTTAGCAAGACAGCCAGTGTTTTGAATAAGATTTTAACATTCTTAAGCACATGTAGTGGGAGATAATAGTGAAACCTCCAAATCTGAACAAAATCCATTCCATGATGTGACTGATAGAGTTGTTTTAATTTCAAAACCGCTTTCCCCATCCATAGGAAATAATGTGAAGTGAATTAATGAGCTAGGGACTCAAACTGTCAGCATCATGAAATTCTGAAATCTACAAGTGTAAAGAAGTAGCTACCCACTGAATAATAAAACATAAACTAAAATAAAACTACGATGATGACGCCTGATATACATTTAGAACAATAGGAGGAGCAATACCTATATAATAGCTTTATATGTATCGCTGCAAATAATCAGTAAATCACGTTTATTAAACTTGTGCAGAGTATACAAAATACAGTAGATGCAGATTGTTGCCAATCATGTCTCTTCACTAGTATACTGTTGTACCACTGTACAAAAACACAAAATATAAGTAAAATAAAGTAAAGCTACTCCCTCTTTACAGGAAACCTAACTATCATGAGACAACTACCGGAGACAAATTCCTTGTGTGTTTTTTGGACATACTTGGGAAATAAAGATGATTCTGATTCTGATTTCTTTGATGCATAACAACATTTATCCTCTTTGACATCACTCGTACATTTCTGTGGTGGCATCACACACACACAAAAAAACTTGAATAATCTTGTGTATAGTCACAGCGAAAAGTGTAGTTTTATGATAATAAAGTCATAACATCCCATTACCATTTCAACTTTTGAAAATGAATAAATAAATGACTTTTTTTTTATTAGTAATATCACTAATTTATTCCTGTAACATTACGTCTTTGTTCTTATAACATTACAACTTTCTTTGTGTCACATTATGACTTAATTCTGGGAATTTTCCATGTTGTTTTTTGTTTCTTTAGTTTAGCTGCCATTTCTACTCATTTGTATTTACCTTTGAGTTTTAAAAGTAATTTACATTTACACACGTACAAGGGGGAGCCTTGGTGTGACAAAAGATTCATTTTGATAAAATGATTCCTTACAGCTAAAGATTCAAAAACCATGAGGATAATGCTATAGAGAGTAGTACAGTATATTAGCTGAAGCAGTGATAATGATGCCTTTGGAAGACCAGTGTTTACAGTTTCGAGTACAGTATCAGTCATCTTTGGCTTTTGGACGGCTCACTGGCTTTTCAAAATTTTGGCCACGTACACCCCGAATCATAAGTAGCACCTCCTCTGTCTCTCGCGCCGTGTGCGCTACTGCGGCCGTCACCCCGCTTCAGGGCTCTGGAGATATTTCAGACATGTGGGGAATCAATCTTAGAGCAAACTGAAGGAAAACATGGAATGTCATTGAGCAATAAGTATGAAGCCTGTCAGAGGTGGAGCTCACAGCACAGCCTGCAGCCGGTCGGGCCCCTTGCAGTGTCCCAGTGAGAGGACTCGTCGGATATCCACCCCACCGCCCCAACCCCATAGCACGCACGCACACACATTCACACACTATTGTCAGGACACATCATTGAAACAATGCATTACTTATTAAATCTGACTGCCACATCATCGGATTATAACACATTTTTTAATACTAGACCTAAAACTAAAAACGAAATAAATAATTGACCTTTATAATTGTGACATCCCGCAGTGTGACCCCAACAAAAGCCTATGCAAGACCCCACAAGTATGGTGGGGTCTTTTTGGACCCCACAAATGTGATTACAATTCACCCAACATACATGCATACATAAATACATACATACTTACACACACACAATTTTTTCTATTTAATATTGGTTCAACTTTCCACTTGTCTAATATTCATTAATCATTTTAATGTACCTATAATGTTATACTGTTGTTATTCCTGTGTTATTTATGCTTAGTAGGCTACTGCATGCGACCATAGTGCATGGTATTTGTTTTGTAAAACATTATTATTATATTTCATCGTTAATTTGGCCACTGGTCTCTCTATAGGGTCTCTATATATTTAGGCGAGCATATTCAATACATTTAAGAATTTTGGCTAAATGAATTAAATTGAATAAACGCCCATGGATCAATGAATTTATTGTCTTTGGACGAGAGCTCAGGTGCACTTAGTGAAGTAAGGCTAAAACCGCAAAGTCTCCCTTTAAATGTTTGTTAAACCCAAGTAAATACAAAGTCTATCTTAATTGTGATTTCATTCATTAAGGGGTAAAAAAAAAAATAAAAAAAAATCTAAATCTTTCTGGCCTTATGTGAAAATTTAATTGCACCCTGAACCTAATAACTGGTTCGGGTAAGGGTTACTGGTTAGGGTTAGGGCTAGGTTTAGGGTTTGCTGTGGAGGAATATTGGCCCATTCGTCTTCGCATATAATTGTTTTAACTCAGTAATATTGGAAGGTTTTTGAGCATAAACTGACAGTAACTTCACAGTAAGTGAAGGCAGTAAGTGCTGAGTTTATCTTGGCCACACCAAAAAAAAATTTTTTAACAACTGTTAGCAGGCTACGTCCAGGCCTATACAACTAACATTCTATCTATCTATCTATCTATCTATCTATCTATCTATCTATCTATCTATCTATCTATCTATCAAAAATGTTATAAGGATTTGTGGATGTGTGATTGTTAGTAATGTTGTGACAATGACAAAGGTACACAGACAGGGCATAAGGTAAAATACGTACAGTGGCTTTGAGGGGGCAAGAAGGAGACAAGGACAGGAGGAAGGGAGACAACAGACAGACAAGTGAAGGCAAGCAGAAGTTGATGCAACAAGATGTCACCATTGATGGGTCATTACACCCAAGTAAGCATGCAACACTAGCTGGCCCCTCATCACATTCTCTCTTGTTTTGTTCAACCACTCTAACAATGGACAACGAAGTTTCTCACTGTCCTCACTCTAAACCCTAATTGGTGAACTTACACCTATTCACACAAACATGTTTAGGTCCTATAATGAGGCTGGCTGCTGCATATCACATCAGGGCATAAACCGGCACAAATCAGGTAAATCTAGTTAGAAGTGCTCACACTTTACAGCGCATGCATCCAGGATCTGTCTCAGTTGCGCCCCGTCCTGTTGCTCATTATCATGACTGCGAAGCAGCATTGGCATGAGGGCGTTGGAGTGGAGGGGGGGGGGGGGGGGGGGTCAATTGAGGGCACATCAGCCGGTCTGGGATATGCGCTCAAAAAGCGACACTAATCTACAAATCCCAGTGGTGTGAGAGTTTGATAGTAAAGCTCAGCCATTAGTTACTTTATGCTCACATATTAGTTTGCGACAGCACACACACTTTCCATCCTGGAGACGAGTCATTTGGGTTTCGGGGTGTATGTAGTGAGAGGAGAAAATATGGGTAGAACTTAAGATGCATGTATTTTAAATTGTCTATGCAATTGTAGTGTGCATAATCCAAAGAGATGAGATGTTTGTTTGAAACGGAGGAGCCCAGATGAACACTGTGATGGAAATATGACACACAGAGTGGGAGGATTTGATTTGAGGAGTGAAGTCATTGTTTAAGAAGCAGGAGTGGAAAAGGAAGAACTACACCACTGTCAACTGAAAAAGTCTTTTATGTGTTGTCACAGTAATAAACTTGGTCTATGTAACTAAGGTGATGTTTTTGTAATGATGTAGTATGTAGGGCAGCACGGGAAATAAATGGTTAGTTATCTCCCTCACAGTTGAGAGGGTTCTAGGTTCAAATCTGCTGTGTGGAGTTCACATATTCTCCCCGTGCCTTTCCCCAGCTACTCCGGCTTCCTCCCACATTCAAAAATGTGTGAATGCTTGTTTGTCTTTATTTTCCCTGGGATTAATGAGCATGCAGTTTGGGGTGTATTGCGCCTCTCGCCCGAAGTCAGCAGCTCACCCGTGACCTGTTACTTTTAGCACCATTTGTTTGCCTATAAAAGAAGGTAATGTAGTATATAAACAATGGTGCCTTGGGATACAAGTTTAATTTGTTCCGTGACTGACTCGTAACTCAAAACACACATCTCAAATCATCTTTCCCCATTAAAATGAATGGAAATGGCATCAATCTGTTCCAGCCTATCAAAGCAAATCCAAAATGTTTCCAATGTGTTTTTAATAAGAAGAGGAAAAAATGTGAACATACAGTAATGACATAATTAAATAGAATTCAGTTCAATGGACATTGTGCTACACCTTCTGGTGTGCACGCCTTGGGCACCTGGTGTCAGTATAATAAAGACATAATGCTGGTCTCAGCTCCTCAGTAAGCTGCAGTAATAGTTGTTTTTTTTTTGCAGGGGATAAAGAATATACGCCTGCGAGTATTGTTATGTTATCTGTCTGCATGTTTTACTCCAGAGTTTGTGTTCAAATAGGGTTAAAAAAGATTACATTGCAGCAACATATATGTCATTGAAGGTGTAGTGGTACACTTGCCTGACTTTCCCACTCCGTGACGGTGTAAATGTGAGTGTAAATGGTTGTCCATGTCTATATGTGCCCTGCGACTGACTGGTGACCAGTTCAGGATGTAGTCCGCCTTTCACCCGAAGTCAGCTGTGGTAGGCTCCAGCGCCCCTGTGACCCTAACCATCCAAAATGGATGGATGGGTGTGTGTTTGTGTGAGTGTGTGTGTATATATATATATATATATATATATATATATATATATATATATATGAACGTGCATGCATGTTCATGACAATAAAAGATGATTCTTCTTCTTCTATATATATATATATACACACACAGAACAATGTAAAAGTTTTAGGCCACCACTAGCTTTGTTGTTTTAGTGACCTTTGTCACAACAGTTAATATGACAGAGTTAATGAGTTCTGACGATAAGCCAAAAGTAACCTTGGCTGAGGTCCGCTCTTTACGACTTCTATTATCCTCCTGTTTTTCATATGAAAGAGAGTATGCACTAACAAGCGATGTTTTGTCACACAAAGTAAACCCATCAGTGCATGCAATCTGCAACAATTGGAATAGAAACATTGTCATCCGGGCGTGAACATCTCCATCAATGAAATAAAGCAACCTATTTTAATGTTGTCAGGAGTGAGGGGGTGGGGGGTAACCCAGAGGGAATTCACATCAGCTTCCATGTGCACATTTAGACCAGCGAGTGGAACTAAAACCTGGGCCGCCAACCAACACGCTTTTCCTCCATTGGTAGCGGCAATAACAACCAAATTAGCCATGCACGCACAGGGGTCATCATGCAGAGCTGATATCGGTGAGCTCTGGGGCCCAGTAACAGGCCCAGGATTCGCTGTGGTCCACTGGACCACTGAATTGAGACACGACTACAACGAGCCATCACGCAGCCTGGACACCACAGTGTGAAATTAGACTTGGGTGTGAAAGTGGAAAAAGCAAATAAGCATGATGTTGAACCGCGCTATTCAGATTCCTCGCCTGTCTCGCTCCTGCACCTCAACACATGTCAAAGTCAATAAAGAAGAAAATTGTTCATGCTCACATTTGTGTCACTTTCTCTGTCATGAATAATGTGCATCGTTGACGCGGTTTTGTTGAAATACACTTTCCTTTAACCCTAACCTGAATTATTAAGCCATACATATGTCAGGCAGGATACGATCAAAAGAGAAGTGCTTCGACAGTGACAAAGAAAATTAACTTTTCTACAAAAGTTATTTTAACCCGTGGCAATAAAATGGGGGAGGCAAATTGAATACCAGCTTACTCTCACAGACCATAAATATGGACTTTGAAACTTGCTGTTTATGCTGGTTCCTGAAGCCTCCTGAGGTACTCTCGAGCAACACATTGAACCCTCCAAACTTCTAAGAATCCTCTCTCTGTGTTTTTGTTTTACATATATTTGAATTGCTATATTACATTGATTATTTTGCAATCGTTTTATCTTGATGGTATGCATAATACTGGCAAAGTATTGTGAGGTACTCAATTATTCCTACTGCTTGTTGATACCCATCTGATGCATCGGTCTAACTTTTGTCAGACATACAGTACATAAATATTTGGGAAAATAATCCTGTTTAATCCAAACCAAAATGTTAAATACTTTTTGGGATATTGTTGGTCTTTATTTTTTTGCTAAAACCCACATAAACTGCATAAACAAAAGAACCAACAACAACAAAACATGTCGTACATTATCTTAAACGGAATAAATTAAATTAAATGAATTAATTTACTTTTTACATTTTAATCTGCATCTGCCCTTGCACATGCTGCCTCCATGTTGACTGCTCTGAGAGCATCCTGTGCACAGCTGCTTAAATCATCACACACACACGCACACACACACACACACACACACACACACACACACACACACACACACACGCACACAAGCACAATAGGTGAAATTGGCATTGAAATGCATACAGTATATAGTAGAAATGTAGTACAACAAAAAAAAGCAAGCCATAAATAATCGACATTCTGTTTGAATTTTTACCTTCATTTGTAGCTCATCAGAAGGTGAAGACGACAGCCACACACACATATTTACACACACGCACACACACACACAAAAGGGTCCAGGTCAAGTGTAGCGTCTGATAGAGTCAACCAGCAGGAAAGTGCAGGTCTGCAGCCCTCTTGCGACACCAGGCCTAGTTATACTCAGCCTGTTTGAGGTACACTGATTACTGATATTACACGCACACACATGCTTAAACACACACACACACACACACAATACCTTCACTGCAGGGTATGTGTAAACTCACCATGCAGAAGCAGGTCGCTGCATTAAACACAAGCATATGCTAGCAAGAAGTCTTGCTATGATCTTGCACACAGCCCTCCACTAGACTGGGCTTCGCTACGCTACACTAGTCGGTGTGTTCCACTGCATTACATTGGGCAGGGCAGGCTCATTCCCCCTTATGTGTTGTCCCCTGTGTATGTGTGTATGTGTGTGTGTGTGTGTGTGTGTGTCTGTGTATATAACAACAAGTGCAGGGCCCTGCAAGAAGGCTTCTAGGCTAGGCTCGCGCACGTCGAGGCCTCCTGCAGTCATTGGTGTGAGAGCCCATTTTCACAGTTCACAGCCGACCCGCTAATGGCTGATCATTCATTCACGCTCTGTGTTGATTGTGCAGGCGGGGGGTTGGCCAATCGTACACTTCAGTAATGTACCGTACATAGTGGGGAATCTGCAAGGGCAATAAGCATGCTAATGTTTCGTTGGCTAAGAAAATTGAAGTATGGTGTTCTGCAAATGTTTAAAGAGATGCTAGGTTGGCTTTGACGTACAGGTTCTAATGCACATTTAAAAAAAAAAAAAAAAAAGTTTCTTGAGTTTATCAACTGACATCTTTTCTTGCTGATATTATGATATAGTCAACTTAAACCCCTTAAACGAGTGATCATTTGTCTATAAAATACATAAACAAAAGGAACATATACCTGTCATGCAACTTATAATGGGGGCACAGGGCTGAAACTATAGTAAAATACTTTTTAAACAGTATATAGACTAATTGTGAACTTTGACATAAGCCTAATTAACACCTGATGATGGTCATGTAAAATTAAATGATGTGGATAAAGCGACACATCGGGCTACTATTGGCTAAAATATTCTACTCGGTTTAAAATTATTCAAGGTACTTTTATTGTCAATTCTTCTATATGCGTAACACATACAGAGGATTCAAATTACAGTACTCAAGGGCCTGCGGTGCTACAAAAGACAGTACAAATAATAACATCAATATAAAAAGCTAAATAAAACAATGAAATATATAGTATAAAAAGTCCAAAGACCCCTATGATGAGAAAAATGATTGAATTACGTTTTCCCTTGCCCAGACGCAGGTCACCGGGGTCCCCCTCTGGAGCCAGGCCTGGAGGTGGCGCTCGGAGGCGAGCGCCTGGTGGCCGAGCCTGCACCAATGGGGTCCCCCTTCCAATGGGCTCACCACCTGTGGGAGGGGCCATAGGGGTCGGGAGCAATGCGAGCTGGGCGGTAGCCGAAGGCGGGGACCTTGGCGATCCGATCCCCGGCTACAGAAGCTGACTCTAGGGACGTGGAATGTCACCTCTCTGGCAGGGAAGGAGCCCGAGCTGGTGTGTGAGGTCGAGAAGTTCCGACTAGATATAGTCGGACTCGCCTCCACGCACAGCTTGGGCTCTGGTACCAGTCCTCTCGAGTGGGGTTGGACTCTCTTCCACTCTGGAGTTGCCCACGCTGAGAGGCGCTGAGCAGTTGTGGGTATACTTATTGCTCCCCGGGTCGGCGCCTGTATGTTGGGGTTCACCCCGGTGGATGAGAGGGTAGCCTCCCTCCGCCTTCGGGTGGGGGGACAGGTCCTGACTGTTGTTTGTGCCTATGCACCAAACACCAGTTTACCCACCCTTTTTTTCGTTCTGCTGGGGGACTTCAATGCTCACATGGGGAATGACAGTGAGACCTGGAAGGGCGTGATTGGGAGGAACGGCCCCCCCGATCAGAACCCGAGCGGTGTTCTGTTATTGGACTTCTGTGCTCGTCACGGATTGTCCATAACGAACACCATGTTCAAGCTTAAGGGTGTCCACATGTGCACTTGGCACCAGGACACCCTAGGTTGCAGTTCGATGATCGACTTTGTGGTCATGTCATCGGACTTGCGGCCGCATGTCTTGGACACTCGGGTAAAGAGAGGGGCGGAGCTGTCAACTGATCACCACCTGGTGGTGATCAGTTTGGCTCCGATGGTGGGGGAAGATGCCGGTCCGACGTGGCAGGCCCAAACGTATTGTGAGGGTCTGCTGGGACTCCCACCTCCGACAGAACTTTGCTCATGTTCCGAGGGGGGGGCGGGGGACATCGAGTCCGAGTGGACCATGTTCCGCGCCTCCATTGCTGAGGCGGCCGACCGGAGTTGTGGCCGTAAGGTGGTCGGTGCCCGTCGTGGCGGCAATCCTCGAACCCGTTGGTGGACACCAATGATGAGGGATGCCGTCAAGCTGAAGAAGGAGTCCTATCGGGCCTTTTTGGCCTGTGGGTACCGGCTGGCCAAGCGGAATGCGGCTTTGGTGTTTGCTGAGGCAAAAACCCGGGCATGGGAGGAGTTCGGTGATGCCATGGAGAAAGATTTCCGGACGGCTTCGAGGAAATTCTGGTCCACCATCCGACGTCTCAGGAGGGGAAAGCAGTGCACCATCAACACTGTGTATAGTGGGGATGGGGCGCTGCTGACCTCGACTCGGGACGTTGTGAGCCGGTGGGGAGAATACTTTGAAGACCCCCTCAATTCCACCGACACGCCTTCCCATGAGGGAGCAGAGTCTGGGTTCTCTGAGGCGGGCTCTCCTATCTCTGGGGTTGAGGTCACCGAGGTGGTTAAAAAGCTCCTCGGTGGCAGGGCTCCGGGGGTGGATGAGATTCGCCCGGAGTTCCTCAAGGCTCTGGATGTTGTAGGGCTGTCCTGGTTGACACACCTCTGCAACATCGTGTGGACATCGGGGACAGTGCCATCTGGATTGGCAGACTGGGGTGGTGGTCCCCCTTTTTAAGAAGGAGAGGAGGGTCCGTCGGGAAGTTGAATCCCAGATTCAAGAGGAACAGTGTGGTTTTCGTCCTGGCCGTGGAACAGTGGACCAGCTCTACACCCTTGGCAGGGTCCTCGAGGGTGCATGGGAGTTCGCCCAACCAGTCTACATGTGTTTTGTGGACTTGGAGAAGGCGTTCGACCGTGTCCCTCGGGGGGTCCTGTGGGGGATGCTTCGGGAGTATGGGGTACCGAACCAACTGATACGGACTGTTCGGTCCCTGTACGACCGGAGTCAGAGTTTGGTCCGCATATCCAGCAGTAAGTCGGACTCGTTTCCGGTGAGGATTGGACTCCGCCAAAGCTGCCCTTTGTCACCGATTCTGTTCATAACTTTTATGGACAGAATTTCAAGGCGCAGCCGAGGCGTAGAGGGGGTCCGGTTTGGTGGCCTCAGTATTGCATCTCTGCTTTTTGCAGATGATGTGGTTCTGTTGGCTTCATCAAGCCATGACCTCCAACTCTCATTGGAGCAGTTCGCAGCCGAGTGTGAAGCGGCTGGGATGAGAATCAGCACCTCCAAATCTGAGACCATGGTCCTCAGTCGGAAAAGGGTGGCATGCCCGCTCCAGGTCGGGGATGAGATCCTGCCCCAAGTGGAGGAGTTCAAGTATCTTGGGGTCTTGTTCACGAGTGAGGGAAGAATGGAACGGGAGATCGCCAGGCGGATCGGTGCAGCGTCTGCAGTGATGCGGACTTTGTATCAATCCGTTGTGGTAAAGAAGGAGCTAAGCCGAAAGGCGAAGCTCTCGATTTACCGGTCAATCTACGTTCCTACCCTCACCTATGGTCACGAGCTGTGGGTCGTGACCGAAAGAACGAGATCCCGGATACAAGCGGCCGAAATGAGTTTCCTCTGCAGGGTGTCCGGGCTCTCCCTTAGAGATAGGGTGAGAAGCTCGGTTATCCGGGAGGATCTCAGAGTAGAGCCGTAGCTCCTTCACATCGAGAGGAGCCAGATGAGGTGGCTGGGGCATCTGATTCGGATGCCTCCCGGACGCCTCCCCGGTGAGGTGTTCCGGGCACGTCCCACCGGGAGGAGACCCCGGGGACGACCCAGGACACGCTGGAGACACTACGTCTCTCGGCTGGCCTGGGAACGCCTCGGGATCCCCCCGGAAGAGATGGATGAAGTGGCTGGGGAAAGGGAAGTCTGGGTGTCCCTGCTAAAGCTACTGCCCCCGCAACCCGACCTCGGATAAGTGGTCGAAGATGGATGGATGGATGGATGGATGGATGTGCAAATATCAAAGATCAGGTGACTTGCAACATAGTCAAGGTCAGAGAACCAAGGCATAAGGCATATATAAATTTGAGGACAAAACCCCAATGTTGCTAAAGTGGCTAGTGCGACCCTGAGTTTGGTGTGTGTGTGTGTGTGTGTGCATGTTTGTGGGGCGTCAGAGTTCAGGTGGGCAGAGGACAGAAGAGGTAGAGGGGGCAGAGCAGGCAGAGAATTCCGATTCCTGACAGCCTGATGAATAAGACTGTCTTTGAGTCGGCTAGTCATGGCCCGCAGACTCCGCAGTCTCCTCCCTGATGGTAGCAGACTGAAGAGGCTGTGTGATGGATGGGTGGCATGCGGAGGGTTTTGCGTGTGAGGCGGGTGCTGTAAATGTCCTGCAGGGAGGGAGGTTCCGATGATCTTCTCAGCTGCCCTCCCTATGGGGTGGAGAGTCTTGCTGCTGGCTCCATACCACACAGTGATGCAGTTGGTCAGGATACTCTCTATGGTCCCTCTGTAGAACGAGCACATGATGGTGGGCGGGGGCTCTGGCTCTTCTCAGCTTGCACAGGAAGTAGGGACGCTGGTGAGCTTTTTTGGCCAGTAACGAGTTGTTGCTGGTCCAGGAGAGGTCCTCGGTGATGTGCACTCCCAGGAAATTGGTGCTGCGCAACCTCTCCACCGCAGCACCGTTGTTCAGGGGAGCATGCTGGGAGTGTGCTCTCCTGAAGTCCACAACAATCTCCTTGTTTTTTTTTTCCACATTTAGGGAGAGATTGTTGTCAGTGTACAACCCAGCCAGGCAGCTCACCTCACTCCTGTAGTCTGTCTCATCCCTGTTGCTGATGAGACACACCACAGTTGTGTTGTCTGCAAACTTGATAAAGAGGTTGGAGCTGTATGTCGGTGTGCAGTCATAAGTCAGCAGGGTGAAGAGGAGGGTACTCAACATACAATCTTGAAGGGCCCCCGTGTTCAGAGTGATGGTGCTGGATGTGTTGCTGCCGACTCGTACTGCCTGCGGTCTCCCTGTCAGGAAGTCCAGCAGCCAGTTGCAAATCGAAGTGTTGAGCACATCGAAGTCTCATAGACTTCAGCTCAGCTCAGTCCGACATATGAGTCCTTAGAGTCCAGGTGTGTGAGGGCAGAGTGGAGGGCGGCGGAGACGGCGTCATCAGTTGGGCCGATATGCATCCATCATATGGGTTCTTGAGGGCACAAGCGATTTATTTTTGGTGCAAAAAGTACATAAGTGTTCCACCTAGAGATGGGCATTTGACTAAATGTATTTGATTGATTAAAAGAAAATTAACAATACAGTGGAACCTCGATTTAATGGACCTGGACCCAACGGACTTTGGATTTAACGGACAGAATGGTAATGTCCGGTCGGAACTCAAAACGCCATCTTACAGCGGACAAAGTCCGTCAGTTGCAGAATTGGCCGGTTGTTGACCGGCACAAACAACAAATAGAGACTGGTTCCCGTATTTCTGGGAATAGCTGCTGTTGTTTACTCAGGCGCTTGTCGTGTACACATCGCTCGAATATAGTATACTGATTTTGGTACAGTATACATGCAGTTGTTGTTTTTTTGCCAAGCCCTTCACTTTGGCATCCAATCGTAACAGAAGTGCTCTAACCTTGACTCGCCCCCAAAACAACTTTCTCCTACCAACTGCACACCGTTATCACTCCTCCCAAGCATCACGATTACGGCACTTTCACAACAGCATTAGACAATCACAGGAATGTTTAAAGGGAAATATAGGTCAACTTTAAAACTTTTAAAACATTTTAAAACATGTTTACAATTATTTACAATAATTTGGGACTGGTGTCTAGGTGTTTTTAGTCCACCCAAAAAAAGTGCTTTAATTTAACAGACAAAGGGCTTTATCAGACCACCCTTCCCCCCTATTAGTCTGTTAAATCCAGGTTCCATTGTACTTCAATTTCCATCCATCCATCCATCCATCCATCAAGAGCCAGCGTAGAACCTGAACTGGTTGTCAGCAAATCCCAGGGCACATGTAGATGGACCACCATTTGATGCTCACATTCACAACTATGGCCAATTAAATCTTCAATAAACCATTTGCATAATATTGTATTTTTTTTTCTCCAAAAGTTCAAATCTCAATTTTAATGCCGAATAATAAGAGACAAGAATAGAACGAAAGCTAATTTTGACCCCTTTGCGAGATAACATAATAAGGAAATAAATACTCTTTTAAAGTGATTATGTTACTTGTCGGTGCACTCGACCGACAGCAATAAAAGCAAACAATTCTCTTTCCATATTGAGGCATCTTGCCTCAGGCACAATGTGGCTGTGAACACTGAAAGCACATGACTCGATGTGATTAGCAGCAGTACGATAGTAAAAAAATTAAATTGCGTGTTGTGAAACGCAGACTGGCACGAGGCGTGTTGACTTTCTCATGTCTTGTTTGAGTAAAGGGCTATCAGGCATGCCGCTGATGTGAAACATGTTGCATCTGCCTCGCTCACAGGTTTTTCACAGCGCATTAGGAGAACCTTGTAGACTCACTCTTTGAGATCACACTGCATTTTCTGTGTGACTACACATCTTTAGCCCGTGGAAGGGCTCGACGCCGCTGCACTGTCCATCTGGATATCCCGGATCGTCCCGCAAAGTTCACTTTGGCCAAACATGACAAACTTCCTCAACTAGATTGGATTAGTATGAGAGGTAGCGTGCGGCTTGCGACTAAGTGCTCTCCAGGCTAAAAAGAGAGTAGTAGAGTGCCCAGGAAGCATAATTAATGTCCTTAATTGGGCCTTTCATTACAGAGGAGACTGATAGTCCACTCATAGTGGCTGCAGGGCCGCTGCCATGTGCTGATAATGACGTGGAGCTCATCTCATATACGCTCGCTGGCCTTTTCTTGCATGTGCCTCAACACTTTGCAGTGGACACTAAACACTTCTAAAACAGTTCCTATTGTAAGGGATGATAGTCAAACCTTTCTGTGCCACCTCTGATTGATGTGTGATAGATTTAACCCCTGGTCAGCGGTTTTCAAGCTTGCACTACGTCTCTCCCTGACCCTTGATTCCTTGACATTAAATAGGCACTGAAGTGGAAATCAGCTATTGTTATTTTTTTCTCTCTCCACTACTTTTTAGACAGATAATTTCCAATAAATCCATGCATGCTACATTTGAACAACTATTGTCATTAAACGTGCATTTATCTATCGAAATCAAATGGAGACTGTTTGGTCCTGTTTATAACCTGTAGTACAGTAATATACGTATTAGCCACTCTCCATATCAATACAAAAATTTAGATATGTAAACTTAGATATATTTAAGAATCAATCCTCTCTTCGGAAACACTTCAATTATATACGTGTTTTCACACCATTGTGATTACCATATAATTACATGATTATTACTACATTATTACATTTTATATGACCTATTTATATATCTAGCCATCCATCATCAATTTCCCCACACTCTGCATACTAAATACATACTTCATACTAAAACTGTGGAAGTAAAGTTGTGGCATTGCTTAAAGAATCCTCCTTGTTCTTGCTTGACCATATGTTTTGGTACAGTGACCTACCTCACCACCAGGGGGCAGTAGTGTACCGTGGTCAGGCCATCCAAGAATTTAAATGGTCCACACTAATTTATTCATCACATCGGTGCCTCCATGATCAAAATTTCTACATAGTATGTGTTTTTTTCTGAATATACAAATCCTTTATTTTATTTTTTTTTGGCGGGGGGGTATATTATAAATGCAGAATGGAAAAAATATATATTCGTGCTCAGGGTATCCCATTAAATTGCTGACTGACGAGGGTCACCAACTCCAGGAAAACAATGAGACGGAGGGGTCTTTTGTTTTATGTAATTATAGGCAAATGAAGTCAGGTTGGATTAATTGGCAGTGATACACAAAGGTAGACAGACTTGACCCAGTCAATGTTCTACTTAATGAGTATTTGTAGGGGGTAAAAAATCTCCTCATTTAATAGCTCTGGCTGTAATTTAAATCCATGTTACAATTATATAGATACAATTATTTTGAATATTTGCAGAAGGTTATTGGTCATTGATTATCATGTTTTCTTTTAATTGGAGGGCAGTGTGAATTATAAATGAGATAAGGTAAACTTCCATTTTCAATAGAATAGGTAAGAAAGACTTCTACTATGATCCTTGGCTTACAGGATCACATTGATGGAGTCGTAGCCAACATGACTGAGAGACTGACACACTTTCCTCGCCGCCCCCCTGGGGAAAATGAGCTAATTAAGGAGGGTCCCTGGTTTTATTTACTGTCAGCTCTCTGCCCCTGGGTGTGCGTGTGTAAGGCTGATTCTGTCGTCTCAGACCGATCTCAATCACACCAGTTTAGATAGGGCCTTGCCATTTTGCCCATCATCGGCCAGGGGCACAATGACGAGGCTAATGGTGACCATTGTGCATTATATACTGTACTGTAGCTACACGGAACTCCTCTCTATCGCTACAGACATGCAGGGAGGTGATGGTGCTGTAGGGGGGAAAGTAATTACTATGGCCTCAATATGATACACATAGCAAAGCTGTAATGGGGACATTCAGGTATCAGAATCGACCATTACATCATCAACCTTTAAATCTATCTGCACAATCTCATATGTATAAACATGCTAGCAGAACTAATGTTGAACAATGAAAATAATAATAATAATAAAGTGAGATTATGGGAGATTATTAGGATTCTCACACAGAACATATTAGGTAAGGCGCATGAAGTGTATCTGCTTAACACTTTAGCCACAAGCCTAGTTGGTAAACAAATACAGTGCAGCTCAGCTTCTGGCGAGCGGATGTCATGGCCAGCGGTATATGTTTGGCAGACCGTCAACTTGACTTGTTTGAAATGGCATCATGCCACAGCAAGAACAAGTGTCACTATTTGTGTTTTTTATAGTAACATAATTCATACTATTTAAACTGTTACTGTTATACGTCCTAAAAGTAACACAAACTAGGGACGTTGCACTTTCCTAAAAACAAAATGTTTTTTTTTTTTTTTAAATATAATTAAATCTGTCTGTACAAAAGATAAGCAATTTCCTTAACTGTACTGAATGAGAACTCAACCATGACATTCAAACAAAGGTTTGCCTTGAAATAGTACCAAACTGGGATTTTCATGGAGTGGTCCACGTCCAAAGATTACACATTTATGTTGTTTCATCTTTATAACCGGACCCCTTGTGGGCAACCATAACTACGACGTGGCACACTATGACAACAAGTTTGACACCCCATTTTATTCATTTTGGTAGGTGCTGCTGTTTTGTTTAGTAACTATTCAAATGTGATCTGTTTTGACATTTAACAGCAACATAAATTTGCCCTAAATGTCATTCTTTCACACTATATTTACCTGTGTGTCGGGAATTTTGAAACTGTACATGCCATAAATGTGTGTATTTTCTATGGGACAGTGGTAACAGTGTTCAAGACAGAGCTTGAAATAGTCCCAAGAACAGTCTGTATTTCCACCACATTTGCAAAAGTTCTTGCAGAATCATACACCTTTTGGTCTTGAAGGGGAATCTTGAAACATTAACAGAGTCCAAGTCACGTATATTCTAATGGGACAGTGGGGACGATGTTGACGGAGGTGTTTGAAACTGTCCCGAGAGCTGTCTGTGTTCCCGCAGAAACAAGCACCTGTTGGTCTTTCAACGGTCATCAGAAAATTTTGGAATAGTTAAAGAGTGAGACAGCATAAGAATGCTCATACAAACTATACGTAAAGAAAAGAAGTCACAGAGTTTGGAGGGTGCCTTGAAACAAAAGTGAGATTGACACCTGCAAAAACAAGTACCTGCAAAAAAATTACTTCTCCTTTTCTCTGAAACATTCAATAAGGATTATTGTTTCATTTATTAAGGTCAGAAAGGCTATTAATACATTTTGAAAACATCTGCAGTTCATAATTTGATGTACACAATAGTTATGAGGATATTCTTATAAAGTTTAGTATATATTTGGCTATGTACAGTGATATAAAAGGTGTACACACCCCTGTTCAAATCCCATAAAATAAGTGTGCACACCCTCTTGCAACCTGGGATGTGACTGCAACCTGGGATGTGACTGTGTTAATAATTAACCAATCACATTCAAACTCATGTTAAATGGGAGTCAGCGCACACCTGCCACTTTTTAAAGTGCCTCTGATTAACCTCAAACACATTTCTGCTGTTCTAGTAGGCCTTTCCTGACATTTTTGTTTTGCTTTCTGGCAGAAGCCTGAAAGTTTGTGCTAACAATGACTGCTATTTCCAACTGTTCATAATTTCCTCCATGTTGTCTAAGGCCTCAGTTCCAGGTGACGATAAAGAGCCCCAAAACATGATGCTGCAATCAGCATGCTTCTCTGTAAATTTGGTGAGCAGCAGTGTTGTGCAACATATTTTCCCACATGCGTTTGGGAGATTTTGTTATGGTCCGATGAAAGCAATTTTGAGCTTTGTAGCCATAATTCCAAAAGTTATGTTTGGCGCAAACGCAACACTGCTCATCACCAAAAGAACACCGCACAGTGAAGCATGGCGGTGGCAGCATCATAATTTGGGGCTGTTTTTTTCCCGCTGGTTTTCTCGTACGTTTCCTATACAAAATAATGTAAAAAATTTAAACATCTTTACAGAATATATATATTTTATCGTGCAAAAATGTTATGATTCAACAAAAAATAGTTTTAAGTGGTAAATTAAACAGCACTTTTCTGCTGAATTAACATGAACATGCTGCTAATTAAACTATTTCAAATATGCAGTAATCATGCAGAGTTTTGCTGATTTTGGTTTGTATAATTACCCTAACATATTCAAACAGTATACAAAGACAATTGTATTCTATCTAACTACAATACAGAAAATTATTATTAAAACATCAATGTTACTAATTAGTGACACTCAGCTGGAATTGTGCAAATATATTGTTTTTCAGGAATTCCTGAGTCTTGATAACAACAGTAATTGCCCTGTTGGAGTTTACATATTGTACAGTGGAAGTGACCGGGAGGTCAGTATATCACACATTACTTAGTCACGATTTCATTAAAAAAAATAAAATAAAATAAAATAATTCAACCATAAATGGGACAGTTAAATAAGACACATATTCAATGAACTGTTGGTTACATGAACACACCCGGACAACAATTAACATGCTAATTACTGCAATAATTCAACATTGTATGGCGCAATGCATTCTGGAACTGCGTGGCTTCACAGGGTTTTTTTTTTTTTTTTTATGGCCACTGGATATTTGTGTTTTATACCAGTTATCTGTAAATTCTACAGAGAAATGACTTTTTTTGTAACATATTTGTACTGTAAAATTTGTATGTGAATTCATTCATTCATCTTCCGTACCGCTTATCCTCACTAGGATGCGAGCGTGTGCTGGAGCTTCTCCCAGCTGACTCTGGGCGAGAGTTCGGGGTACACCCTGCACTGGTCGCCAGCCAATCGCAGGGCACATACTGTATAAACAAACAACCACTCGCACTCACATTCACACCTACGGGCGTCTTGGAGTCTTCAGTTAACTGTGAGGCAAATGTGGTAACCAGTCTCTCACCGTGCCACCTTTGTATGTGAATGGTTAAGTAATTTACAAAATATTACTGTAAATTTAATACAGTTCCAGTGTTGTTCGATCAAGATTTTGCAGCATTTCGTTGTAAATTTCACGGTCATTTTTACAATTAAACCACGTACAGTAAATGTCCATTATGTGTTGACAGTGGATGGTCATTTGTAAGTAGCCCGACTGTGGACAGCCCCCCAAACTCACACACTGATGGTGATCAAACAGAAGCTGCAGTCGGCCACTGGCCACAAGCTGATTCAGACAGTACCTCAGCAGGTTCCACTTCCCAGGGTTCCACTCACAGCTCCATTTGTTGGTGACAGCGTCGCTGCGAAGGTGACACGCCACAGCAACAGGGGCGGCCCACCCTCCAAACTCTCCATCAACATCCACTTTCCCAGTGGTGGCACCCCGGTGGGCGCCCCAAGCCTTTGAACACGTCACTCAGGGAACCCCAGGCAGACTCTGGCACATGTCACGGCAGTTGTAGAAGAGGCGGGTGAGTGATGGATGGCTCGACAGGGAAAAGAGGGTTTTACTGAAGAGGACTCTCATTATGTGTTGTTGTGTCTGCTGTTAGCTCTTGTGGTGGATTTGAGGACTCGAGTGACCCGGAAAGCAAGGCGTGGGCCGTACAGCTGTGTGTGTAATTAATGCACACAGAGGTGTGTGCGTGTGTGTGTGTGTGGACACACACAGAGCCTTACCAGCTTATTACAATGAAACAGCGAGCTACAGGAGAGGGCGCCAGGCAATTTCCCAGCAGGCCTCGTCAGGAACAGCAGGGGGGAGGGCCTCCCCACATCAGCTCACACTCGGACCTGCATCGGAAATTACCGTCATTAAACAGTAAAGTGAGTGAGCGGAGAGGAATGGGGAGCCCCAAAAAGAGAGAATGAATGACAAAAAGACAGTGTTAGATCAAAGGAGGAATACACTAAAAATGAAGCGCTCACAAACAGAACAGAGCAGTGCATGTGATTACATGGTGTTGAACATGGGCCTTGGGGTCAGTCCTCCTGAGATGCTGAAGGACACGTGAGAAAGTGAGAAGAGTTGCGCCCCAGCCACTTCATTAGGAACAACAGCACAATTGTAACTCTCCTGCAGAATCTAATGAGATCCAAATCAGTACGGTTGATCTTCTGTTCTGAAATGTATTTAATATGAGGTTGGACATCTTGAAGACATTCGAAGTGCATTTAAGATAATCTAATGACATCAAGGGCGGTCACTATCAAATGTGTTAAGAATCGATTATCCTATAGATACTCAATCGCTATCTCCCCCCACCCCTATAAAAATAATATTTTGAATGTATTTTTTCTGGCGGCACGGTGGCTGACTGGTTAGAGCGTCAGCCTCACAGTTCTGAGGTGCGGGGTTCAATCCCCGCCTGTGTGGAGTTTGCATATTCTCCCCGTGCCTGCGTGAGTTTTCTCCGGCCACTCCGGTTTCCTCCCACATCCCAAAAACATGCATTAATTGGAGACTCTAAATTGCCCATAGGCATGACTGTGAGTGCAAATGGTTGTTTGTTTCTATGTGCCCTGCGATTGGCTGGCAACCAGTTCAGGGTGTACCCCGCCTCCTGCCCGATGACAGCTGGGATAGGCTCCAGCACGCCCGCGACCCTAGTGAGGAGAAGCGGCTCAGAAAATGGATGGATGGATGGATGTATTTTTTCTACTAACATGCATTTCATTCTCATTTATGAGGACTGGACTTCGATGCTTAAACTGCATATCTTGAAGAATTTGAGACAACAAAATCAGCCTTTGCTAAACACTTCGCATTCGTAGTTAGCATTTGTGCCCTAGCGAATACCATCGATTTTCTGTACCGCTTTATCCTCACAAGGGCCGCGGGCGTGCTGGAGCCTATCCCAGCTATCTTCGGGCGTGAGGTGGGGTACATCCTGTACTGGTCGCCAGCCAATCGCAGGGCACATATAAACAAACAACCATTTGCGCACACATTCACACCTAAGGGCAATTTAGAGTCTTCAAATAACCTACCATGCATGTTTTTGGGACGTAGGAGGAAACCGGAGTGCCCGGAGGAAACCCACGCAGGCACGGGGAGAAAATGCAAACTCCACACAGGCGGGGCCCGGATTTGAACCCTGGTCCTCAGAACTGTGAGGCAGATGTGCTAACTCGTCGCTCACCATGTTGCACCTAGCGAATACCATTATAGATAAAATAAAAACACTAACTTCCATTCAGCTCACCCATACATCATGTTATATGTACAATACACATCTAATAGTGTCTTAAAAGTCACTTACAATGACTCCTCTGAAGTTTTGGGCGAGGTTTAACAGTGGCCCAACAGTGCGTTTGTCTGCAAAGATGTCCGTGTAATATTGGCTCCGGGCGTTATTTTTCTTTCCTTTTTTTGGTCCCAGCGGCACCTCAAGGCAGCAATTCTGCCTCGACCTATTTTTGAAGTCGAGATTGCCGAGTTATTTGATTTTTTCCCCCAGCCCTAATGACATCCAATACAAGAGTTGTGTAAATCCATCCGTTCAATGTGGAGCTTATCCTCACTAGGGTTGCGGGTGTGTTGGATTCTATCTAAGCTGACTTCGGGCAAGAGGCAAGTTACACCCTGAACTGGTTGCCAGCCAATCACAGGACCTAAACAAACATCCATTCACACCTATGACTAACCCACCAAGCATGTTTTTGGAATGTGGGAGGAAACCGGAGTACCTGGAGAAAACCGACACAGGCATGGGGAGAGAGCCCGGATATTAACCCGCAACCTGTGAGATGTGCTAACCAGTCACCCACCGTGTCATTAATCAATCTTCTACAATACTTGTCCTCATTACTGTAACGGCTAATGTAATCATGACATTCCTACTGTTAGTGTAGATTTGTCTGTAGCCAGGTCGGCATTTCAAAAGACAATCTGTTTGCGATCACCTTAACTGGATAAATAAAGGTTTAAAAAAAATGTGATTGACTACGGCACCATACAAATTCTACTTGTAAGCAAAAAAAAAAAAAAAAAAAACGAGGATCCCCTGTCAGTGAATTATTCAAAGTGTATCCCCGGTCAGAGTTGACTTTTATTTGGAAAATTTGACTTTCCTCAAAAGATGCCCGAGCCAAGATGAGTGAAAATTGTGATAGCTAATTTAGCTGCTTTTTTTCATTTTAGTACATGAAGTAGTCATGTTCATCCAGTTCCTTAATAAGGTGCTCTGAAAGGCAACTGGAACATGTAAAAATATGTTATACATATGTTTTCAAAGGCTATTTGAACAATTCATGTGGGCCGTGACTTGGTGACAATAGGAAAATGTGGGTGCTAGGGTGACAACAGGTGAGAACCATTGATCTATACAATCATAAATGCTACTTTTTCAAAAACAATAATGGTAATTTAACAATATGCTTATACTACAGTATATTATCATTGTGGTCATAGATTGCAGTGGTGTACTGCATTGAATCAAACGGAGAAATGTTAATGTAGGAATTACACTCACAGTGATAAACATACAGCATTGTTAAATATTTACTGTCTCACATTGATATTGTGGTGCAGATCCAGTCAAAAGTGTTGAACTCATTTTAACTTTTTTTGAATGGAACAGCTCACTTGAGAATGAATAGCACTGTTCATCCATTTGTAAAGTCATCACTCAAATGAGTGACATACTAGTTGTATTTGTAAAGGTTGAAGTTTTTGATGCAGCATCGCGGTGTTTATTTATTTATTTTTTATAGTTTTAAGTGATTTTTAGGGTAAAAATTCATATTCAGAACCAGAATGGAATACTTCTATAGATTAAAAAAAAGGAAAAAAAAGAAGAGAATCCTTATTCTTCCATTTTTGGAGCTTACATGGAGCGTAAGCTCCAAGCAAATTCTAACATTCACGTTCATGTTGATATCCATACAATATGATAGATAGAGACGCTGCGATGTTGCTCAGAGCCAAGTCCGGGCCTCTCAAGTCTATTCAGCATTACAATGACGTGCAAATGTTTGAGTTGAACATGTGAACAAAGATCAAAAAGTCTTCGCCAAAATGAAGTAAAATTTGGTCTCATGGCTGTCGTGACAGCTCCACTGGGCCTGTGGCACTTCCTTCTGTCCTCATTCTTTTTTCTCATTCCCACACTGGGACTTTGCCCTCCATCGATGCAGTATTCCTGCACATACTGTATGTCAGCATGCACCTCTCTTACGTCCATGTCTACCATTTCGAATCCCAAAGCTCCTTTCTTCCGCTCGTCCTAAAGTTCTAAGGTGAGAGTATGGGGGAGGGGGGAGCATGGCTTAATTACTTGACTGAGCGTTCACCTGGCTTGAGATGAGAGGAAGAAGAGATTTTTAAAAAACACATACACACAAAAACACATGAGAGATTGTCAGATGCATGGCAGCATTAATGTTTTGTCCAGCATCGCAACCTCATCCATCCTCGAACATGTAGTGTTTCTTTACCACCTACGCACGCACGCTCACACATACAAGCATACACAGATGCGCTCCTGGTGATGATGAGTGAAAGAGAGGAAGAGAGGGAGTCTTTGCATGGCTGACCCAGTTGGGCTTATGCCAGTTCTGGAAGAGCCTAGAGCCAGTGTTAGACCTGGAGACACACACACAAACACACACACACACAGACACACAAATGCCATCTGGTCCCGTGCCTTTTAATAACTGAAACAAGGGGCAAGATGTAGACCGCATGGTGCACAGTTTCCCATCAAGCCTGGCAGCAGGAGCAGAGCAGTAAGTAACGATGGTGGCCATAGCCCTGAGAAGAGTAAACACAACATCACACAGGTGCAGAGGGGTGAACACGTGGCCTTTGCTGGCATTTGTTGAAGAGGGGCATTTCTCGGTTTCAATATGCGGCTCTAAGTTGAGTAGCGAAGTTGAGGCATCGTCATAGTCGAAAAAAACTCTGTATTTTTTCTTGCTTCTGCGTCTTCCTCCCCCGCTGCGTACAGGAGCCAGTCTGACTTTTGATCCTGGCATCTGCGTCTTGCAGGAATGCCTGCGCACTCCCTCTGCCCTCTGATGTAGGTCCAGGAACTAATGGAATGTGAAAGAGACAGACGGGCTTCTCGAAGTGAAAAACACTGCCCTCTCCCCCGTACACGTGTGTCCATACCAAAAGCATAGTTGTGTCTGTCGGACACACTGTCTGCTTCAATCTGACCAAAGGAAACTACAACAGCACTGAATAGAGCACAGACAACCGTTAAGGTTGAGCTGTTAACGTGGTGAATTTTAAAACAAGTTTGTTTTCCGAGGACACTGTTAGTGCAACATAAAACCACAACATAAAACAATATAAACATCAAGCCTAACTCAGTAACACAAATCCTAACAGGAGATACACAAAGAATTATATAAGATAACCTGAATGTACCATTTCTTTAGTCTAGGTAAAAGGGAACAGTTCCATTTGAAATCATATGGCTAACGGAGAAACCAAATTCCAAAAACATAGTCAGGCCCTGCACATGTGTGTAAATATATTGTAAGTTAAGTTTAACTCAATGGCCATCAGATAACGTCACATGACAAGCCGAACCTTCTCCGGTGGGACTACTCGTAAACAAACCCTTCATGTCGTCTACCAAGGCAGAGCAATTAAGAAAACAGGGTAAATAGCCTGAATGGATGAATTTGCCCTTCTTTTTCACCACCGTAGTTGGAATGTGTGACGTGTCAGTCAAAAGGTAGATGCTACGTAAGGTACTGTGAAATGGATTTAATTCATTAGCACTGCCTAAACTACAGCTGACGTTAGCTAGCAGGCCAGCCGTTATATTTTGTCCTTTAACAAAACCCACAATGTGAGGCTCATGGAGGATGATGGCAACGTACCATTTTGGATTGTGGACGAAAATAGTTCCATCGTGACTCAAATTAAAAAGGTAACCATTGTTGGCTAGCAGGCTACTTTCTGGTTCATGGAGAATGACGTATGTTAGACTGTTGGAACTTTATCTTGATTTTCACCAAAATTGAATGGGTTTGTCATGTGCCAAGGCCTTCAGAGAGTTGTCATGGAAATCAGTTCTGTGGTTGCTGCGTTAGCTTGCTAGCAAACTAACAAACAATACCTCTCATCTCGGTCCTTTCATGCTTGGTGGAGGTAAAAACAAAGCAAAAAAGGGGAACAAATAGGTGAAGGATCTCAATTGAGGATTTCCAAAAACACAGCAATACGTAGCATGATTCTAGAATGGCTTACCTTTGAGCTGTAGTGTACGGGTTAATCTCACAACTCCTTCTCTCCCTCACTCTGCACAGAGTCTGAGGGTCTAAAGGGGGGTGTTTACAATTCACTAATCTGACTTCAAAACCAGCTTAACTCTGGGAGACATCAAAGGTGTGCGCGTGATGGCCCCACTGATCCCAGTAAGGGGGGGATGTATGATAGACTGGAAACATTTGGAAAACGGCCGGGGAGGAGGCGTGGGTGCATACGGAAATGGAATATTTCTGAGATCTTGTGATGACTGTCTAAGAAAAGCATCCATTCCCGATTTATAAGAAAAAGAGCTTTAAAAAAAAAAAAAAAAAAAAAAAAGCTTAGTGAGGCAAGGACCTTGAGATGATTTCCTTTGGTGCAATCATGCCTGTAAACGAATCAATAAAAGCCCATTTGTTCATTAGCTTTGCAATCCGTGTGACAAACAGCGTCATTTTACGTTGTTTATACCCTGATAACAAACGCTCCTCTCTGGCTCTGCAATTTTTATATAAAAAACGCTCATCATAAAGAGGCAGCTAATAGGCCCGGCTCGTCATAAACATATTCATTAGGAATTTCAAGCTGACTTTTGCAATACAGTCGCAAGGAGTGGACAGCCAGGCCTTTGTCCTGGGGAGGCTAATGATGAAGAGCTCATTTGAAAAAGAATTGCACAAATACGCACGCAGGAGAAAATGCAGGCGAGGTAAAATTAGCTAGTAATAAATGAACATTGTCGGAATACATTTGGCATTAATTGTCATCCAAAGGTCACGGTTCATTGAATTACCATGAAAGAGTTTGACAAAATATATTTGGTGCTCACTGAGGTGTGTGAGGCTGGCTTTGTGGAGTAAAATGTATAAATAACTGTAATAACTACAGCCGTGTTTCCAGGACTTATTACTATTGGATAGAGGGGCAATGCACATTCTGCAGGGACATTATCAAGGAGCTGGCGCTATTAACAGATGTATTTTTCCTCCTCTGTGAACACGTAGAAATAATGCAAATTATAATAAATTGCCATGTAATGAATAGTCAACCCGCTCCTCCTCCCCAAAAATGAGGACAGCCGGCGTGATGCAGTCGAGACGAAGTGAAAGCTTATTCAGATGTGTGCGCTGAATACGTCACTGTGCAAAGTTCTTTTGTGATTTCAAGTTTGTCCCACATTTCTGTTGAGCTAGCAGAGACGGACATGCGAGAGCGCCCCAAGCAAACATCTGCTCACACATGTACACATAAGTGGAAACATACATGGGCTGACATACAGTACATGACCCGCTGGAGTCCAAATGCTTACAAAACAATGCCAGGAGAGGGGGAATAAAAGAGAGAATAAGTGCAGATTTGCGTATGTCGCGGTGGAAGACAAGGAATGAGGGAAAATGTGTGTGCGTGCGTGAGTATGTGTATTTCGACATGAGATAAGAGCGACCCGGGTGGACAGACACTGATTCCCCCAGGTGCATGTTGGGTAAATCTTCAATAATCCGGAGTGACAAGCAACAGAAGGAGCCGATTTCTCCTCATGTCATATCCTCTTTCTCTTCTCGCTTCTTGTCAACAGGACTTTAAACTGGTGTTGCTTAAATTGAACGTCAGGGTCAACGGAGGACTTTGTTACAACCAACCAAGGCTTGTCTGTTTCCCGAGTGTGCGTTAGCCCGCGGGGATGTTCACGCGCACTGGACGGGCACGTGGGAGTTCAATGCTTACGATTAAATGTGGTAACACAGTGTCTTATCATATAAGAGAGGGTTTAAATAAGAGGTGATAGAGGTGAAATAGTTTAACGTTCCCTTAAGGCAACATTACTACCTTCTTAATACTGCTTCTTACTACCGTTAGTTGCAAAAACAGACGAACAAAATGTAATACAGTGGTGGCTTGAGAGAAGCGTTTAATTCGTTCCGTGACCTTAAATCATCTTTCCTCCTTGAAATCAATGGAAATGCCGTTACTTTGTTCCAGCAACCCCAACAAATTTTTATTGTATTTAATAAGGAAACTAGCACTCTATAATATTACTTACGTAATAAAAACGTATAATAACATAAGCAAATACAATGTAAAGAATTTAAAGGTTTGTGCATTGTGGCTCCCTCAGGTGTGCGCTACTTGGCCACCGAGGGGCAGTATTATACAGTCATGCAGACACAAACGAAGAAGAGTTTCACAATTACTAGAAGTGACTCAGTTTAATCATTTTTCACAGAGGATAAAGAATACATGCCTGTGAGTATTGTTATATTGTCTGTCTACATGTGTTGATGCTATGTTTGTGTTCAAATACCGCTATAACGTTATCGTTATACCGTCTATGGTGTTTTGCATTTTTTGCATGGTGTTCAGTTGACGTTGAACATAGAAGCACACTGCAGTGTTGGCTCAAGGAGCTATCACTTCGCCTATTAAAAAATACAAACTTTTGATTAAAATTCAACCTCAAAAAGTATCAACACCGAACTACTGAATATACCTAATACTTAACCCCACGTTCTTACACATTTAAAGAATGAGATTAGCTTTTTCCATCAGATGGCGTCCCAGTAGCTTGAAACAAACGGACACTAGAAACTTGTACGCCTACTCACCTTTCCACTGGAAATGCTTAATGTGTTGCCGTGCGTATGGTCCATTGTTAACCATCTGTCTAACTACTTCTTGTTGTGAAGTGCGTTGAAATGAGTTCACTGCCATCATACAGAGCTCGTATCTTAAGAAAATCTGTCGAAAGATGTTTAGTTCAGATGACAAAGATGTTATGGGGTCAGTTAAAATTCATATTTGCATTTTTATATGTTATGTAATACATGCACATAACTTCCAGCACGTTTTCCACCATAGTTTAGCTAAAAACTAGGTTTTTATGACACATATTGAGTCCTCCCTTACGCTATCCACCACAAGGGCTACCAGAAGTGACGTTGCAATTGACAAACACAGTGCGCTACACTCTATACGCAATGGCGAGCAACGTGTTGGAATATGAGGAGGAGGAGGATTTCGACGCACCCAATTGAACTTGGGATCGTCAAACCGTACATGTTTGAGCCGATCAGGAGGTCAAAACCTGACAGTGACGTCGACGAGCAGCCAAGTAGCAGCTGTACAACAGAAAAAGAGAGTGGCCACTGGCTTGATGTGACGGGGTGCCAATATTTTTTTAGCACGAATATACATATTATATATTCATATATGGTTCAGTAACAAGGCACCAGCTTTTACATGCAGTATTCCTATATATTGTGTGCCCCTCGCTCGAGTAGCGTTATAACACGCCGCAGAGAAAGTCTTTGCCGTGTGTCTGTTGGCTTGTCATGTAGGCTAAAGTACAGACGACAGTACTGAAAAGTACTGCGTGGGTCTTTTTTTCCTACTCCCCAGTGCATAGTAACCATAATCGAGTCGTAGGTATATACAAGGAAATGCTCACCTCTTGTCTGCTCCGCTTCGCTGCTGCACCGTGGCGGCTGCGAGATTTAGTTCTCTTGCTGGCGATTGAGGTCCCAACGGCCGTAGGAAAAATAGTTGGCACCGCAGCTGGTTTCAGCCTCTGCCTCTGTATCCAATGTTTTCTGCTAAGTCTTTCTCAAAACACACTGGTTCGAAGTGATAAGCACAGAGGTCGGAAGCTTGTTAGGCACCCATAGCTGACCATGTTTCTTCCCCTGTCGATTGACTTTCCCTAGGCACTGGTCACGTATTCCTTTTTCACTTGCAAAGCCAAAAAAAAGTCTTGCCACTGACTGAACCATTTGTACAACCAAATGCCACACAATAAACCATCGTGGCATCGCTATATCATACGACAACAAATATACAAGGACGGGAACAACAGCATGGAACAATAGCACACAACGCCGAATGAACAGGATGTTTGGCTTGTGTGACGTCACAGCGCCGGAAAGAGACGAAGACCGGAAGGCGCTGGATGCAAAAAGCAGACGGCGCATTCTGAATCATATTTATCGATTTAACTGCTGTATATCTGCTATATAATCACTTCGAAATGGCAGATGTAGTTTGTAAAGGGGTTCTAGAGTTATCAAGAAAATGTTTTAAATCTTTGTTCTCTGATACGAGTGACCTGACTCAGGTCACTCGTATCTCAAGGAACCACTTTAACCGATTTTCATGTACTTTTTTACAAATGGTTAGTGCATCTACCAAAAAAGAAACTCATACATTGCAGATAAAGACTTTCATTTTTGTTAGAAAAATGAAGCTTTCTTCCCCTTACTCCAGAATAAGAAATGGGACCAGGAAGACTCCGAATGGACAAACGAACACAAATTGCATTTGTTAAAGCTTCGGCCTTGGTTTGTAGTTTCCTTTTTCCTCCTATGCGTTGAAAACGCATAGGAGGAAAGGGTTAGGGTTAGGGTTAGCTTTGCCACTTCAAAGTTGTGAAGTGTAATTTACTGTTAAGACACTGTTAAGCATACAAATGGATTGGTGAGCCGACAAGTATGCGGACGTCAATGCTGATAATTAAATGTTCTATCGTGTTTTCATGTTGTATAAGACGGTCTGAATCAGAGGTAAATGTAGCTAAAATACCTTGAATTGTTTTGCTTGTTTTTGTGTCTGTACTCCCCTATAGTTGTGATGTATAATTTACTTTAAACCCATTGTGGTAAATACAAGTCGACAGCAGTTAAAAGTCCAGAGTGGCAGGTAAATGCATGCCAATGAAGTGATACAGTAAATCAGGGGTATCAAACTCATTTTTGTCGTGGGCCTCAGAGGGTCGTTATAACTGTAGAACCATATAAATGTATAATCACCTCATCATAATCCGCGTCACTCCTAAATTTCTCAATTTAAAATGCTTGCAATTCCTCAAAGTGAGGACAATTTGAAATTTTGGTCCATAAGAACATGAAGTAGACGCACATGATTGGTTACGCAGGACACATGAAAGGATCTGGCGAACTGGATCTGGCCCCCAGGCCTGGAGTTGGACACCGGTGCAGTAAATGCATCACAAATATGCTAAAGCGGGAGTAAGCAATCATGTATAAAATGAGGTATGGAATAACGTCGCGTACTGCATGACATAAAATAAGCATTGCAAATTATGTACAAACACTGACGGTCCACCAATTTTATAGACCACAAAGTAAGTGATGTGGGGTCGTCATGGTAATGACAAAGACATTATTACACTAGCTCTATTTTTGAAATAGTTATTCTTGCCTAAAATGATCACATATTGTTGTTTTAATTTGATGCCACAGTGGGTTTTTTTTTTCCAGGAAGTCTCCAAAGCCCCTGGACATCTGTTAATCACTCTTAACCCCCTCAACGAGCACTATCTAAATGATAATAGAGAGCAGGAAACGAGACACAAACCAGCTAGCCAAACAAGTCCCCTCAGGCCTTAAGCCAAATTAAATCCCAATTAAATGTTCACGTTCCCTCCTGAAGTGTGTGTGCGTGCGTTTGTTTGCATGTTTGCGTGCGCATGTATCATCAGAAAACCAGCTCTTTGGTTTAAACAGCAAAGGTCATTGGCTGTCGCAGTCACTGTGCGTTATTGTTGCGATTAGTCCATCTGATTTTGTTTTGACTGTTATTGCTCCAATTGGAGAAGCAGCTGACCTTTGATTGTAAGACAAATATGGAGGATCACGTCAGTATCATTGTTATTGTCATCGTCACAAGAGCTTCAATATATTTACTATGAAATCATGAATCCATTGTGACATTTGGAACACTGTTTTGTTCAAGCTCCATAAAGCTGTAAGGGATCATTTTTGCTTTCGTTTTGTTTTCATTTTGTGTCTGTTTTTTTAAAAATATATTTTTATGCCTGCAGTACATGCACAGTACGGTGACAAATTGTACAATTACGAGACAACGTGTCAATATCTAAAGTTGAAAACCTATTGAATTGCAGAAGGCCTACTTGCTAAACAGTAACATACTGTAGCGACTCTGTGTTAAAATGTTGTCTTTGTAAATATTTTCTGATTATTTTACAATGCAGTCAAGTTTGTATGTAAACTACACACAACTTGGAAAAAGCAACTTCTGATGCTCTGACTAACAAACATGAGAGGTCTCCTGGCTGGTTCACTAATATTACAGAAGACCAGAGTAAGTATTCAAGTTGCCATGGCAGCGACAGAGAAACAGTTCTTGTTTGTACAAGTTAGCTGCTGTTTTAGGATGTAAATCCTCATAAAATACAAACACTATGCACATTTCATCTTTGCATGTGCATTCCTTTTCTTTATCAAACAACCTCTACTTGACAGACACTAGTTTTGAAAAACAACATAACCTTTGTAAGACCAATAAACCAGTGCATCTATATTATAGAGGGCTCACCCTAATAAAGACAGCTATAAAAGCTGAAAACAATTAACCAAACACATAGTGAAGTGTTGGCATAAATAAACTGTAGATGGTCACACTTGGTAATAGCTTATCTAAAATAATACATGTTGAAAATGTCAATTTGCTAAAAATGTACTTTAAAAAAAGATAACGATACAATTAGGTTTCTGATTGAAATGAACTCAGGTTTTACTATCAGAACGTGTAAACTTGCATTTGATGTCCTTGCACATACAGTATGTAGTGCGTTAGATTCCATATGATAATGCACAGACATACAGTATGCATCTTGATGTGCATATACGTTTTTGATAATTAAACACGTTCCTAAACGGGGACACATTGTGGAGCGTAAGTCCCATAGGTCTATTGAGGTTGTAGCTAAGTACATAAACAATACACACACGTACACTGCAGATGGCCACTTCATCCACCCCCTCACCTCCTCCAGCATTAGGGTCCATGTGGCAGCAGGTCGAGACAGGTCCCACCTGAACGAGGCCTTTCTGGTTCACAGGTGAGTCCTCGCTCGGCCTCGGCTACTTCCTGTCTTTAAAGTCCAGTCCCGCGGTTCCATCCCTGCATGTGAAAGCACATGAGAGCAGCATGTGCTGGCTTGCTTCTGCTGGGCCAGCTGGGACTCTGGTGGACGATCTCCCACCTGATGTAAGCACAATAGAGACTTTTGAGAGGCACAACGCTGATTTTGTGCTATAACCGCCATAATGATGCCGCATGCATGTACTGATTCTCTAGTGAACGGTTCTAGACTTAAGTCTTTACCCTTTCTCCACACGCCTCTAGGTGGGAGTGTTGTCATATGTACCTCTAGAGCCAGGCTTTGATTTAACAATTTCTTTAGAATGTAACAAGACGCCTACTCTTTAAAGATGTGATTATCTACTTGCAGTTTTTGAACAGAAAAAAAATTCTATAATGTAAAATGCTTGGTTAAAAAAATATTCACTGGGTCTGTTTAACGTAAATTACACTGTAAACTACAGTGTAAATTACAGTGAATAGATATTGCATTTTTGATAATTTGTTGAAAGATTATGTAATAAAAATTGAAGATTATTCAATGTTACAGTGCAATAACAATGTTGTAATTTTCTTTCAAGTAAAATTTTATATGTATATATATATATATATAAAGAGGGGAAAAATAGCAAAATCACAGCCTATTGTGTTAATTCACAAGTACTTTTATAAACACTCACTGGCTACATCATTAGGTACAGTTCCCCAATCTAATAAAAATGATGATAAACTTTTCATTTAACAATGTGTTCATATTGTGACTGAAGTTTCCAGAATTGGATTATACTGAAAGCTCTTTCTAACATTTTGATCACCTGAGTTAGCTACACCGAGGGGCAAAATATTAGAAACAGCTCTAAGTATGATGCAGTGCGGTTTTAGATCACTGCAAACTACAACCGCAATAATATACATATTAAAAATACATACATACTCACCTGTATATAGATTACTCAGGTGTACACAACTGCTTTTAGTTTGGGGATGTTGGGAGCTTCGCATGCAGAGCGGCGCTCGTTTCAACACTAAGAGCGAGCTGGGATGGGGGGCCGGGGAAAGGGAGGGATGCAATAACAACCACATGATGTGCACTGTACAAGTGAGAGGAACAACAATTAGACTCATTGTTGCATCCTGGAGATGCAGGAACATGGGCACTCGACTGCTGTGGAGAAACATGCGCACATTTATTACCGCACTACTGAAAGAGCAGCTCACGCCATATGTACAGCAGGTCCTTAATGGCTACACAGGGCCTAAAATGTAAGTAATCCTTAAAACTGTACTTTCGGTATTGACGGACCTCCTTTTACTTTTTTTTCACTTCAACAAGGCATCATGGCATGGCTGCAAGTGGTAGAGTGCCGGTGAGACGAGATAACACTGCACCATGTCACCACGTGCACTGATTGGTTTATCTGGCCATTTATCACAGTTGAATTGGAACCAGCCTTGCCTGAAACCTGCTTTCAGACTTTGCTCTGGTGGCTTAGAATGCACGACGCCGCTACCAAGTTCACTGGGGGTTGTCAGAGTAGGGTTCTGTGACAAATGTATTCAGGTAATAATGACAAATGCCACGGTGACATGATAATGTGCTGCCACATTAGCCTACATGCTGGACGTCTTGTTCTCATGCTGTCTCAGCAAACCAACACCAAATTACCACCCCCCTCAACCGGAAGAATTTACACTCTTCCGGCTTTAAATAGCTTAAAATGTGATCTAGCATGATGGCGAAAGCTAAAAAATGCATTAGAGTGCAAGACGTGGCGGGCTTCATGAGGCTGTCCACGTATGCTGTTTGCACACAAACCAGCGCTGATGTCTTCTGTCAGAGCTCATTTTGGTAAACACGGATGTGGACATGAGGAAGCGGGGGTGACAGGTGCATGATTGAGCTACTTAAAAGCAGACACTCTGCTCATCTCCCAGGGTCGCTGCTGTCTTTCTCCCCCCTGCACATTATATGCTCACTTTCATCTCTTTCGGGGGGCGAGGTTTTACAATGCACCTTAATTGTATCGAAGTTTAAAAAGATTCCAATAATCACTTCGTTATCATTCACAGATGAATCGCTCTAGCCGGGCGTCTTGTCGTCGACTTTGCCACCTTTTCAACTTCTTTGCTTTATGAGCGGGTCCGCTTAGACGATATGGGTAATAGATAAACATGAAATATGCATCCAGATCTTCTGCTTGGGCGAGTGGACTGAATCTGTATGAATGGCTAATGTGTTGCAGTGATGGCAAGCAACTAGATTGATCACTCATTACGATATCTGCTCCATTGGCCATTAACACCCGCAAGGAGCCTAAGTGTGGGCCCCATCACACACCAGGGTTAAATTGAGAGTGAAGAAGCGACCTGTGTGCATGCGCCTATGTGTGTGTGTGTTTTGATGTGTGTGAGAGAGAGTGAATGGGTAATGGCTGCTGCATGATCCACTAATGGCAAACTACTGGCTTCAGAAACTAGAAAGATGGGTGGTAAACACCAGGCCTACAATACACTACATGGCTACAGCTCCTCACCAGGGGAAGCTGGGCTCTGTGTTTATCCCACTCACTTACCACATTAAGACACAATGCAGCACTTACAAAAGCAACTATTTACCCAGATGGCTGCATAGGTGGGGCCTCAGGCACCAGGTGTGTGAGCATAAACCCACCATGTTCGGCTTAGAATGATACAGCGTGGAAACGCTTATCTGGTAGTGTGATGTTATAGCAGTGCAACACAGTATAGCCCGGCAATGAATTTACCAGGGACGAGACAACTGAAAAGGTAGACAAAAGACAGCAGTTTCAATGTTCTTCACATACCTACAAGGGTTTTCTTTGTAATCTAGATATTCATTTTCTATACCGTTTATCCTGTTTAGGGTTATGGAAAGGGATGTACAGGAATGGTAACCTACACCCTGGACTGATTCCTATTCAAAGGACAAAGATGCATTGAGTGGGAATACACATAGTGTAATGCCAGTCGCACAACAGTCAGCCAGCTATGTGACCCACACAATTTTCGTCTCATCGTATTTCTTCTTACTCTGATCTGCTGTATGTACTGCTTTTACATCGTGCCCCCTAATGTTCACATTGAGACACGACATAACTGAAATGCCTTGTGTTACAGATTACATTTAAGTGAAATACTGTCTGTGGCAAGACTGTTTGGAAAAACATGCAGTTGGATGGAAAATTGTAAGGTTATTGTTACTCTGTAAAGTGTTACATTTGTCATGTTCAACGAAAGTTTGTATTTCAACAATATTTGATTAAAATTAAACACATTTTCATCACAATTGCAAGACAATGGCATTATCAAGTATCTGTACTCAGCATTGGTGAGTACTCACAGGTTAGTATTTGTACTCTGAAAAAAGTGGTATCGATGAATCCCTAGTTGTAGATCCACACTTTAAATACTGTACCACTCAAGGTGGTATAAGAACTAAAGGGTGCCAAAAATGGTCAAGTACGGATCAATTATTTTGGTACCCCATTGTAATTGTAACTAGAATAGCACTTGGGACAGCATAGACCTCCACCAACTGTTATTGACAGTTTACAAAAAAAAAAAATAGTTAAATTAGACAGTCGATGGCAATGCATGAACTCTATTGCAAATTTACTCACATCACCATAAACAATGAGTATAACTCAGTAACACAAAATAAAACATACACAAAGGATGACATATTATGAGGGTTAGGTATTATTTTTTTACGACCCAATAAAGTCATCAAAATCAAGAGCAATCAAAATAATACACCTTGCTTTTGCGCTAGGCTGATGTAACAATGTGGGGAAAAAAAACAAAAAAAAACGATACTTACCGGAACACGGCCATTTGGTGAAAACAGGGCTAAAGTTTAAACCCATGCCCTTAAATCAAGCACTATAAGGCAGAGCAACACTTACTCAAGAGTAAGTCAAGAGGCTATCCATACCCAACACCATTGGGCTGTTGTCAAAAGAAACAACATTTTTATAAAGCAATCTATGACACCTGCATGTGCACATTTCTCTCGCTCTCTTTGCATGTCTCGTGTTTCGTCTGCACCACACACCACACACACACTAAAGTGGATTTACTTGCATTACACACAGCACATTGAACATGTCAATCACCCGACACTGCAGCCGACTGCATTCCTCTAGAAATTAACCGTGCACTTTTAAATAGTCTCTGACACACAGCAAGTAATGGTGAAGTGGGGGATAAATAATACCAAAAAGCTGATTCATGACGTGCATGTTAAAAATCACACAGAACCGCTTGAATTTTAATAATATTTTGTGTTAAATTCTCACAAACTCTGGAATCATGCGATAGCGCAGTTCAGAAAGCACCAACGAAAGCATTGGCAATAAAGAGGATTCTGATTCTTAAAGTTTGCACGTGTTACCGTGTTTAACTTTTTCTTACTCTTGACAGTTAAGAATATTAAGAGTGAGAGAGCCCCAGCATCCCGTTTGCATCAATTCAAGTTAAGTGTTAAGAGTACAGTGGTGAATAGAGATATGAGTTTAATTCGTTCTGTGACCATCCTCGTAACTCAAAACACTCATATCTCAAATCATCTTTCAAAATTGAAATGAATGGAAATGCCATTAAACCATTCCAGTCTCTTCCCAAAAAGAATTTTTGTAATGTTTTTAAGAAAAATAGCACTCTATAATATTGTACTTTATAAAATTAGTAATGACCTAATTTAATAAAGAATTAAACATTTTTTGCCACATTTTCTTTGCTTCAATTCAATGGACATTGTGCTGCTCCTTCCACAATTGAATTAGTAAACTGCAGTAATATTAGTCATGTTTCTCAAAAGCGAATATATTACTGACAGCGCTGTTATATTGTCTGTGTACACGTGTTCCTCAACCGTGTTCTCGAGAAGTTGGGTCTTTTTTTTATCTCAAGGCACCACTCTTATTTTTGGGGCGATTAACTGTGGCCATTTTTACGTACATGATCATGACCATATATACATATACATATATATATATATATATATATATATATATGACCTGAAACGTTGCCTTTACACTTAATAAAGGCTTATTACCTTCATTATATCCGAAGCAAAAAATTGGTTCCAAGTACAAAGTGGAGATCGACAGATTGTGTTCGACCTTAAAGGTTCCAATGAAAAGCGATTATAATTCAAAAAGGCTCGCTGTTCAAGTCCAAAGCAATGTTTCTTTGAGGAGGGAGGTGGTCAGGCGACACGGTCACAGGGACTATGAATTTCTTACTGAGAAGTCTGAGATGCTGATGTTGACATGAAGCCTGTTTACGCCACTGAGCTCCCCTCTGAAAAGAACTCACACGGGATGCAGGGACCCCTATTCAAGGCCTCCCAAATGGGATAGCATCCTCCAGGGGAGAGAACCGAGACGCTCCCTGCCAAGGCAATGGGGAAGTCCCTCTGCTGATAATAACAGTCCACGGGGGGAACAACCTCAGTGGGCACCAGGCCAGACAACTTTCAATCAAACTACCTCTCCTCTGTGTCCCATTTTTTGTAGCCATGTCCCTTCAACCCCCTCTCCCCATGCCTCTCCTTTTCTCAGATTTCCTTTCCTTTGCAGTTTGCACACTCTAGAGAAATCTCCAGCGCAGAGACCCTCGCAGTGAACATAATGGCTATGATTCTCAGACAAGGACGGGTCAGGGCACAGATGAAGACGAACATCAAATAGAGAAGTGTGCTTGTGAAGCATTCAGCATCTCAACTTAAATCCTATTAGCAACAGATACACAAAGATTAAAAAAAATATTTCCCATTAGCACATTAGATCATTAGAACAATCACCATTTGTAGATTTCGGTTTTTGTACATAATTAGCAATCACCTATACAATGATGATAATAATACTTTAGGTCTGAGCAACAACCTAAAAGTAATTGCTGTGAGAGTGAGGTGCAGTCTCCTCTAATTCTAATTTGTTGCTTTGAGTCTCATGCATCAGTGCTTAAGAAAAAAAATAACACAGCATAGTAATACACTGGGGGGGGAAAAAAGAGTCCTTTGAATTTACTTAATTTGAACATGTACATTGGTGGCATGTGATTACAGTCTGTTGAAATGACATAATTTACCCCTCTTCTAAAAATGTCATTTTAATCATGTGTTCAAATTGAGTAAATTCAAAGGACTTTTTTTTCAGTGTAGAGACTGATTTCAAAGCACAGTAACACTTTTGATTCACTAGTTTACCTGTTGTCAAAAAAGTCATAACGCCACAATACACGCATGAAATCTCAATTGACCTACTTGTTTCAACACTTTGAACAGTTGCGTGGGGACCACAAGAATACAAGCTACACTTTTGTGTACATTACACATGTATGCGTGATGATAATTGTATAACATTAGCTAATTATCTGTACTGGCAGTGGGAGATGGTCAATAGAGGGCGCTAGGGCGCCGCTCTACCACCCACCACATTACTTTTCTTGAACACGAAAAAAAAGTATCTATTTTTAGATGAACAGGATAAATAGTATGTCGTTAACGATCAGTACATTTGTGTCACTCATATGTGTTGTCTGATTATTGACGCACTTCCGGTCTGGGGCGTATACATTTTTACCCATTTACTCTCGTTAAAAGTTTGACATGTGCAGTAGCTCTTCTTCAGTGCAACAGCCAGCATCTCAAGCTGGCCAATGTCACGTCCCAGCTCGGACTCTACGCCCACGGCACTTCGGTGATTTCCATAAAGTTCCATCCATCCATTTTCTGAGCCACTTCTCCTCACTAGGGTCGCGGGCGTGCTGGAGCCTATCCCAGCTATCATCGGACAGGAGGCGGGTACACCCTGAACCGGTTGCCAGCCAATCGCAGGGCACATACAAACAAACAACCATTCGCACTCACATTCACACCTACGGGCAACTTAGAGTCATCAATTAACCTACCATTCATGTTTTTGGGGATGTGGGAGGAAACCGGAGTGCTCGGAGAAAACCCACACAGGCACGGGGAGAACATGCAAACTCCCCACAGGCGGGGACGGGGATTGAACCCCAGTCCTCAGAACTGTGAGGCAGACGCTCTAACCAGTCGTTCACCGTGCCGCCAGCCATAAAGTTTAAAATTAAAAAAAATTTAAAAACATGTCAACCTTTGGCAGTGGTGAGCAAAAGTGGGGCAGATGGGGCAATGGCCACGGGCATCCAAACACCAAATTTTACTCTAGACAAACAATTAAATACCTCCTAATACTGAGACATACTGAATTATGCCACATGAAATGTCTGAGTGATAGGGCAAGAAGGAAACATTTTTAGATAAAAGGAGAGTTGTCACCACAGCTTGCAAAAGTGGGAGAGCTAACGCCATGTTTTTTGCTGTAAGATGTCTATTAATGAGACATCACTACATCAGGAGTGGTCTGGGATGACAACTACCAGAGCATGGGGTTTGCTTGTTTGTGTGCACATACAAGTGTTTAGAGTGTGGACACTGCCTACAGCACACACTGAGTAATGCAGGTTTCCAGCATTTATTTTTAATGTACAGCATTTTTCACAATGGTCCCAAGAATATTCATTTGAAAGAAGCAACAATAATTACATTGCTCTGGATCCAATATGACAATCATGTCATGTATGCACTCAATGTTTACAATATTAGGTACACCTGCACAATCAAATGTGATGCAATCCAATCCAATCCAAGAAATATGCACATTACATAGAAAGAGATTGCTCTATTGTGTTTGAACTGAAAATGCTGTTCAGGATTAAATGTAATAATCATAATGATGAAGCTTGTCACATGTTAAATTTCCAGAAGATTTTTGTATCATGAGTATACATCGAAAAGAAATGCCTGTTTTTTAATTATTCATTTAAACTTGAGCTAGTGGTCACACACACACACAAAAAAAGGATTAGACTCTGTAAGGAACCATGAGGGACACCACAGGGCAGGAATCTAAGAAATGAAATAAACAAATGAAGAGTGAATTGTTTTGTTAAGATTCAAATTTAGGTTTCAACATTCAGAATTTTAAGAAACAGTTTGAGAAACAGTTTCAAACCTGGTAGTCTACTATGTATTTATTAATGACGACTGTATGAAATATTTTTAGGGAAATATGGCAATTAATTTAAAAGAATGCATGGACTGTTGTTATTTCATTCTATTTTTTCATCAAATTAATTGTAAAGACAAAGCACACTTTATTTGCATGTGCTCTAGTGAAGCGTGTCAACGAGAATTATGCAAATCACAGTGATGCGCTGCACATTATTAGGTGATATTAGTCTCAGAAAGAGCCCACCCACTTGTCTTTATACCAAGCTTTTTGCATTTGCAAGTCACCATACATGCGTGCGTGTCTTAACCAGCTGTATGTATAGCAGGTATTTGCGTGTCTAACGGTGGTACAGTATAAAAAGAAACCCCAAGACTCATGAAATATAAACCAGCCCATCTTTCAGATTTTACGATTGGAAACACACTTGCACAAAAACACACTCCACATGCAGTTGGTTGTAGAAACGAATCCTATACAATTTGTTTTTTTTGCTGAAGCTTATTAAATTGAAAGGGTAATGTTAGTTTAGTGAATTAATTGTAGTACTTTAATTACATTGTTTCAATAAAAAAAAATAAACACGAATGAGGATAAACAATCCCCTCCAAAACATTAAAGTTTGGTGTTATATACTGTACTTTTTTACTAGTGGTCAGGAGGTCTGCCTTACAGTCAAGATGCAGTGTATCTGGGTTTGAATCTCTGTTGGAACGTCTCTGTACAGAGTTTTTGTTTGGGATTTCTGTGGGTATTTCAGTATCCTCCCACATTCCGAAAACATCTTCAAACTTCTCGGTAATTGAAAGCTCTACATTGCCCATAGGTGTGAATTTGACTCAAATGTACATATGCCGTGCGATTTACTGGCTAACAATCCAGGGTGTACCCGGCCTCTCACCTAAAGCTCTAGTTACCCATGACCCTAATGAGGACAAGCGTCAAAGAAAATGAATGGATGGATCTGGGATTTTGCAGGCTTTCAGTTTACGCTTGTCAATTACCATGGAAAGTATCCAAAATCCCACAATTTTGCAATCGAGTCACATCCCACCCTCTCCACGAGTTCACAAGCTCTTTCACGGCGGTCAAGCTGACATCCCCAAGAATCTATTTTATCATTTGAGCCAGAGTTTCAGACACCCGCCGGATGAAAACAGCATTCTCTCTTACACAATGGACTCACTCAAAACTCACCCAACATCCATAATGACCAAGTTTCTCAAATCCGCGGCTGTGCTCGATGTTTTGCCTGCCCCAATGCTGATAGTGACCCCCCCATTACCTCTCCCCCTGCTCTTTCTATTCAAGTTGTTTGACAAAGTGAAACAGCAACAAAAACACAAACAAAAACCTCCCCCAAACTCAAGACACGCACAGCAAAAAAACTTTAATTAGTTTTAAAAGTAATTACTCGAAATGATTAGTTGAGCTGGGCCACTTTCCCCTTGTTACTTGTGAATTGGAAATATAATTGCAGCGGACAGTAATTGGCTGGCCGCAGACTGTTGGTTATTGTAGTCTTTTGTGGCAAGCTGCATCATTACCAAAACTTGGGTGCGGTTCAGCTTTTGAACTACACTGACCAAAGAGGAACACAAACAAACATGCACGCAATGCTCTGCTTGCCCATGCCAGCTCTCCATCAACCACTGGGCCTGGTCCAAGGTTCAGACTTGTTATCCATCCTTTTTTTCCCCTCTTCTCGACAACATCCTTTTAGTCACCCACCTGAGGGGCACATGGATAAATCAATTGGACTCCATCTGCTTGTAATGATAGAAAAACTAAAATGGCATTCGGTCATGCACAAACCTCCACCAAGGCCAAACTGTTCAAGAGAAAAGAGATAAATTTTTCTGTCAGTTAGTAGACTATTTCCTGGCTCATGGAGCATGTTATGAACAGGTTGGCAGTGACATTTGATTCTGGATGCCATGGACGGTTCAATAAGTTTCTTTTGTGTAATTCTTTTTGCGTAGAACTAAAGCTGTTCGCCACCAAGGAAAACAGTTCATTCAATAAGCTACTTGGGGTTGAACTGACCAATGAACCGGAACTAGCCACGCACGTGTTTTGGCATTACCAACATGAACTCCTCACAGAAAGCAACAGGTGAGGAGGGTGGTGGTTTCACGAGGCAGAAGCAGTGCCTCAAGAGTGTGGAACTCTTTAACTAAAAATGAGACCGGGAGCATGGTCACTTACAAAAAATGCAAGTCTATCACCAAATATAATAAAAACACAAGTGCGATACACACCCATCTGAAGAGGCACCTGCTACTTCTAGCTGAGGAACAGCCCAAATCCTCACTTCACCAAACACCCTCATTAACTAGAGAAAAGAGAGAGAATATACTGTAATGTCTGCTTGGATGATAAAAAGAGGATGAGCGAGCGACCTCTTTACTAGCATTAGGAATCTCTTGGCATGAGGCCGATTCGAGACTTATCTCGACACACGGATTGCGATACGATTAAAAAAACGATATGTTAACGGGTGTAACGATTCGATACAATTCGGTTCAGTATGAGAGCGATATGATTCGATTCGATACAGTGTGGAAACTATGTGATAGTTAACATTATTTTGTCCGGCACATGCACAGAAATTTTTGACGGCAGGTGCTCAAGCTAAAAATTAAAATTTAGAAATTTTTTCCACTATTAGTTAACTTGTACAACTCAATTGAAAGAAAATGAGAATGGAAGTAACAAAAGAAGAAAAAAAAGAATCGACTGAGATAACATTGTTGGACAAGTGCACACATCCTCATAAATAGGGATGTATGTGTGTTCAGAATTTAAGCAATCACATTCAAACTCATGTCAAATGGGGGTCAGCACACAACTGTCACTACGTATAGTGCATATGACGAACCCCAAATAAATTAAAGTGGGAGTATATGTACAATTTTCCCAAGAACTCAAATAAATGCCCCTGAAATATCAAAACGTTTGGGTGGAATTGATGAGAATGTATTAATGAAGAAAAAAGGGCACTTTTTTCATCCAGGAAGCAAAAGGGCAAGTGCTTGAGCACCACTTTGGTTCAATGTGTGGATGTGCCTGAGATTTGTTGACGTAGACGTTAATCATTCATTCATTCATATAGAACCGAATTCTATGAAATTACATTCTTACATTATTTTCAAACATGTAAAAGACCACTTACCCCTGAGCATTGTTGCTTTATGGCACTGTAAAAAATAAATAACAAAATATCTTATTATACGAATAAACCACAACAATTTATTTTTGTAAAGAAAATAATCTGCACACACTATATTTCAGATCCAAGGGGGGTCTCGCACACAGGGTGCCATAGCTAGGACCTCCACTACACACACACTACTTGCTGAGAGTTGACTGACTAAACTGTGATAACTAGCTTAGTTGGCAATTGTTAGGTTACCTTTGGGACGAAGCCTACCTGGCTATGTGTCCTTTAATGGACGCCTTGGATGTTCACAGGAGTTTCTCTTTGGGGTTTGCTCACAGTATTGGGAAGATTACTTTGGAAATGTAGTTGGTTACAATTACAAGTTACCCTCTTGAAAATGTAATAGTGTAACAATTTCAATTACTTTCTTAAAGTAATATAACTAATTACATTTGACTACATTTTGATTATTTTTCATAATTTTGAATGAATGCATCAACAGGACACTTGAAAGGTAAAAAGGGGAAGCTGAAAAAGGGGTGAAGGGAAACAGTGGGCTAGACAGAGATGTAAAGTGTAAAGTGGTGCCTTGAGATACAAGTGACCCTACTTACGAGTTTTTCGAGATATGAGCTGTCCTTCGGCCAATTTTTTGCTCTGATGTGCAAAGATGTGCAGAGGGCTAAGAGCGCAGGTGGAGACAGACTTGAGTAGTGACACCTGGAATGTAGGATACATTTTTAGAGATTGTTTGTTAGATAAGTTTCAGTTGGACAGACGTAGGATTGATGATTTTCCTGATTGGGAACGGACCAATGAAGCGCGGAGTGAATTTGTAAGATTCCGTCTGGAGTTGGAGGTCATGGGAGGAAAGTCAAACGGACTGACCCGCCGAGGACTCAGGTGTAGGAGAGCGATGAAGGTCCGTGAGCTGTTTGTTTTTTTCTGCGGACCGGGTTAAGGCCGCCCGGATGTCTTTCCACACGGCCTGTACCCTTTTGAGGTGATACTTTCCCGCGGGAACCGCCACTGCCTGCTCCTGTTCCCTAAATAATAGAGGTTGAAAACCGTAGCAAGCCATAAACAGGGACATACCGGTAGCTGCTGAGGGAGTAGTGGGCGTACTCAATCCAATGAGCTCCAGGAGGAGGGGCCGATTCCAGGGACTGATTCGCCCGCTCCGTCTGGCCGTTGGATGGTATCCCGAAGACAAGCTGGCTGCTGCGCCCACCGCTTTACAGAATTCCTTCCAGACAAGGAAGGAGAAATGAGGACCTCGGTCAGAGACGATATCGATGGGGATTCTGTGGCGTTTAAAGACATGTTGGACAAGCAGGTTAGCAGTTTCAAAGGCAGATGGTAGTACATAATGGGGAGGGGTACATAATTGACATATTTGGAAAAGCGATCGACAAAAGTGAGAAGGATCGAGTTACTTTCAGAGGGGGGTAGGCCGGTAATGAAGACCAGCACGATGTGGGACCAAGGGTGGCTTGGGATGGGCGAGGGACACAGCAGACCAGCTGGGGGCAGGTGTGAAGACTTTCCTCGGGCAAAGACGGAGCAGACTTGGACGAACTCTCGGGTGTCTTTAACTAGGCTGGGCCACCAGAAGTGCTGCTGGATGAATTGGATGGTGCGGGTGATGCCAGAATGACAGGTGAGCTTGGAGTTGTGGGCCCTCTGAAGGACATCAGAGCGTGCGGAATTGGGTACGAACAGACGGTTCGGAGGTCCGGTCTTGGGATCTGGGTGAGTCTTCTGAGCCTCTTTAACCACCTGTTGAATCTTCCAAGTGGCCGCGCCAACAAAGCACGAGGAAGGGAGGATGGATTCTGGTTCTGCAGGGCTCGAGGGGGGTGAGGAAATTCGAGACAGGGTGTCAGGTTTGCTGATCCAGGATGGAAGGAGAGGCAGAAATTAAATCAGCTCAAGAAGAGGGCCCAGCGAGCTTGTTGGGGGTTAAGGTGTTTGGTGGTATGAAGGTAGGCCAGGTTCTTGTGGTCAGTCCAGATGATACACGGTAAATCGGTCCCCTCCAACCAGTGCCTCCATTCCTCTAATGCCCAGATGATGGCCAACAGCTCTCGGTTGCCAATGTCGTAATTCCGTTCGATGGGGGATAGACGACGGGAGAAGAAGGCATAGGGATGAAGTTTTTGAGAAGAGGGGTCCCGCTGCGTGGGAACGGCCCCTGCCCCAGTGTCTGAGGCGTTAACCTCCACCACAAACTGGAGAGAGAAGTCGGGGTGGCGTAGGATGAGAGCACTGGTGAAAAGTGTCTTGAGTTGGTCGAAAGCTTGAGATGCTGCCGGGGTCCACTGAAATGGGAAGCTGGTGGATCTAAGGCTAGTGAGAGGAATTGTGACCTTGCTGTAATTGCGGATTAAGCGGCAGTAGAAATTGGCAAATCAGAGGAAATGTAGTTCTTTGCGGGTGGTGGGAGTGGGCCAGTTAATGATTGCTTGGATTTTGGCAGGGTATGGTTGCAATTGTCCTTTGGCAATGATGTAGCCTAGGAGGTGTACGGAGGAGAGGTGGAATTCACATTTTTCGTGTTTGACATACAGGCGGTTTTCGAGGAGTCGCTGGAGGACTTGGCGTACATGACTGCTGTGTTCTTTGGGGCTTGAGAAAATAAGAATCTTGTCCAAGTAAACAAAAACAAACCGGTTTAACATATCGCGGAGGACGTCATTGATGAATGTTTGGAGGGACTGCAGGGGCGTTGGTTAATCCGAACGGCATGACCATGTATTCAAAGTGTCTGTATTAAACGCAGTTTTCCATTCGTCCCCCTCTCGGATACAGGTGAGGTGGCATTTCGTAGGTCCAATTTGGTGAATAGCTGGGTGTCACAGAAGGGTTCAAATGATGGGTCGATGAGGGGTAGTGGTTAGTTATTTTTTACGGTGATGTCATTGAGTCCACGGTAGTCTATGCAGGGGTGGAGAGTGGTATCTTTTTTCTCGACAAAGAAAAAAACGGCCCTTACTAGAGACGAAGAAGGGCAAGGAGTCCAGAAGCCAGAGAATCACGGGGTTGCAGGGGGAACATGTGTAAATTAATCGCAAGGGACGTGGAAATTAAGTCCTCTGATTGACCGCAATAAATACACAGCCGCTGGGTGAAACGGAGCTGACGTTCCTGGGGATCTAGTCTAGTGTTACCAACTTGCATGGGCGCATCAGATGCAGCGGGGGCGTGAGAAGGGATAGTCGGAGGTGCAGAAGACGGGTGAAGTGCTGACGTTACAGTGCCCACAGTGGAAATACTTTTACGGACTCAAACCTCCCTCTCACGTGCTCTTTCCCGTAACCGGTTGTCAAGGCGGATGGATAATGAGATGAAATCTTCGAGCGAGGCAGCGAGCTCGTCCTTTAGCTGCTCTGAAAGCCCGTTTAGGAAAATCCCGCTAAGTGCGGCGTCATCCCACCCGTATTCACCAGCAAGAATTCTAAATTCTACTGAATATGAGGCAAAGGAGGTGGCGGGGGGGGGGCTTCTCTGCCCTGAATGGGGGTGATCAAAAGAATTAAATGATGTGAGTACCGGGGAAGAGTTGTGCCAAAGAGCGGTTTCCCAATTAGCTGCTTTACCGCAGAGAAGATTGGTTACGAAAGCAATTTTTTATTGTTCGGTGATATAGCTTAGTGGTTGTAAGTTGAAGACCAGAGAGCAATTTAGGATAAATTGGCCGCATGCACCTAAGTCCCCAGAGTAGGGCTCGGGTGGAGGAACACTTGTACGGGAGGCCTGGTGGCTGCGGACTCAGAAGGAGTACTTACGGAAGAGTGGTCAGGTTGCATTTTCGACAAAAAGAGAGAGACTTGTTGCGTGAGGGAGTGAAATGATTCCATGATTTCTTGCAGAGTCTTGTCCTGTCTCCCAGTGTGGGCGCTTTGGAGGGTGAGTGCATGTTTTAACGCCTCTGGGGTTGCTGGGTCCATGTGTGGCCAGAGCATTCTGTCATGAGTTGATTTAGACTGGACCCAGAAGCAGGCGGAAGCGGAGAGGTTGTGATGAAAGGTTTATTGGAGATGGTCCTTGAGATGTGTTGGTGGGTCGTCGAGGCAAGGAACGTGTGGCAGGCGGTGACGGCGTGGTGGAATAAGTCAACTCAGCGATGGACACAGAGGGAGTACTGAGGACAAGGAGAAACACGGATGTCAGAAAAATAGCTAGGAATGGCGTAGCTTACTTGTATGCTTGAGAGCCCTTGTACCACAGGAGAACGTTAATACTTTGGCAGTGGAGTCCTGGATCTGGCAGACAAGGAAGAGAGAGAGAGGGCAAGAGGGGCACAAAGCGCCACCCAAGCGCCAACAAAAGAACTGCAGGGCACAGCTCATGATCAAATCAAACATAGAACTAGAAGAATTGCACATCGTGTATTTAAAGCAACCACATAATTTTGTCTTAAAGTCTGATAACTTAATGCTAACACATAATGGAAAATACCACAGACGGGCCAATGAATAGCATCTGTGGCAGTGTTTAGTATAATGGGTCACACTGAAAGGGGCATAAGTAATGCTACTAGCATGAAGTAATAGAAGTAGATTGGTTTGATTTGATCCCTGTGCAGTGACGAGGATTGTCATGAATCTTGTTAAGTTACACTTTAATAAGTACAAACATGAAATCAAGGTAATCGTTAAGAGTAGTTTAATGTGAATGTGAAAGTGTTTGCGTAATTTCCTGAAGAAGAAAAAGGGCAATTTCAAATATGTTGATATATGGCACGTATCTAGAGAGAGTCACTGGCTTCTGTTTTCAGACTTTTATGTTTACAATTGGGCGGCACAGCGGACGACTGGTTAGCACATCTGCCTCACAGTTCTGAGGACCGGGGTTCAGATCCGGGATCTGCCTGTGTGGAGTTTGCATGTTCTCCCCTTGCCTGCGTGGGTTTTCTCCGGGCACTCCGGTTTCTTCCCACATCCCAAATACATGCATGGTAGGTGGATTTAAGACTCTTAAATTGCCCGTAGGTGTGAATGTGAGTGCGAATGGTTGTTTGTTTGTATGTGCCCTGCGATTGGCTGCCAACCAGTTCAGGGTGTACCCCGCCTAATGCACGATGATAGCTGGGATAGGCTCCATCACGCCCGCGACCCTAGTGAGGAGAAGCGGCTCAGAAAATGGATGGATGGATGGATGATTTGAGAGTTTTGAGTTATGAGCATAGTCAGAGAACAAATTAAACTATCCATCCATCCATCCAGTTTCTGAGTCGCAGGCGTGCTGGAGCCCATTCCAGCTATCTTCGGGCACCAGGCGGGGTACACCCTGAACTGGTTGGCACCCAATCGCATGGCACATACAAACAAACAACCATTCGCACTCACATTCACACCTACGGGAAATTTAGATTCTTCAATGAACCTACCATGCATGTATTTGGGATGTGGGAGGAAACCGGAGTGCCCAGAGAAAACCCAGGCAGGCACAGGGAAAACATGCAAACTCCACACAGGCGGGGCTGGGGATTGAACCATGGTCCTCAGAACTGTGAGGCAGATGTGCTAACCAGTCGGCCGCCGTGCCGCCCAATTGTAAACATAAAAGTCTGAAAACAGAAGCCAATGACTCTCTCTAGAGACGTGCCATATATCAACATATTTGTTTAAAAAAAAAAATGCTGGGTATATGAGCAGAAATTTATTTTTCTTCTTCAGGAAATAAGGCACCACTGTATTTGAAAACATCAATAATTCCATTGTGACTTTAAGTACGTAAAGCCCAGAAAATCCTGATATAGCACAATGAGTAGCATTCATATCCTTAAATTACAACAAATAACAAACACTTAAATATGCTGGCACACACCTTTTGTTTTTTATTGTGTGTGTGCCCTCTTTTATTGCCTGGCTCACTCACTGTCTGTTTATCTTTATTGTGCAGTTTCCTTTGCTAAATTGTCTGGAAGCCGAACAGGCCTCATCAGTAAACCAGGCAGAAAGGCCTCGGTATCCCGCTACAGGATCAAGGACATGCCAGGGGGACCGTACACACACGGCCACACACACACACACACACACACACACACACACACACACACACACACACACACACACACTACCTTCTTCCTCCTGACTCATACACACCAACAAACTAATTGGCCGAACAAACATACGCATTAATGCAGCGCTGCTTTCGCTGACAAAACATTAAAAACACTTTGTGCATAGATACTAAAAACATGCAAAGAGGAAACGCTCGAAACAAAAAAATTGTGTGTCAATTCTTCTTTGCAGCTCACTATTATGCAAATAGGGATATAGGTCAGGCCTGTCGGACTGAGGCCTCTGTCATTCTGTGAATCACTCTTTGCCTGAGGACACAGGTCCCTTAACTTTCCATTAGGACCCTATGAGTCTATAGAGCAAAGCCCCCATCCCCCTACAGCATCACCAACACCCTGCGTATACACATAATTCCATCCACCCACACCATTAGTGGGAATAAGTTCTGTACTAATGGTTTAGTGCCTTTGGCGAAAAGAATGCCAAAGATAGGCCAGTATTTATGTAAAAGAAATAACTTCACTTTAACTATCAGAGTTTACACACCGTCTACAATCCAAAGACTTTTCAAGCACTTTGAAGATGAATTATCAGGCATTTCCAGAACCCTGCTGAGGTAAATGTAAAAATATAGTTACAATTAGGGATGGACAAGTACCGATACAAGGTATCAGTATCAGTAATACTGGCCTTATTTCAAGGTATCTGGTACTTGTAAAGGTTGCCGATACAAGCCACGATATTTTAAGGCAAAAAAAATCTGTCCTCCTCGCCAGTAGTTTTAGCTACACTGTGGCAGTTTGACACATGGGCAAATCGTCATGTGCATCGGAAAGAAAGGTCTTTGTTCTCATAATACATAATAATAAACAGCAAATGTATTTTTTGACAATTTAGTATGGCACTTTGAAGACAAACGGAAAGGGCCTAATAGCAAAAAGGTTTCCCATCCCTGCTAGAGAAAAATATATAAATATGGTTCTGTAACAGCAGTTATTTATTTTTCCTTAAAAAGCAGCAAATACACAAAATGTTTGACTTTTCAGGAGTTCAAGCATTGTATGGTATTATTTTTTAAGGCTAGATTACCTGATGATGAAAATATTTGATAGTCGCATAAAGTTAAGTTTTGTCAGTCTTTGTGTTGGGCTATTTGCATGCAGTAGCATGTGTTCATCCCATCATATTGACAATAGGGAGCTCAATAGGCCTCCAATACAATCTGCCTAGTATGGATCTCTGGAGTTGTACATGTGTTGCATCAGGAGAGAAGTACACACCTCAGAAACCTCAGAAGTTGGAGGAGCACAGTTGGAGAACGCATAACTGGCCCAATTGAAGCTGTTCGGTCATCTTTACACACCCTCGAAGAGTCTAGAGTGCCTCTTTTTTTCCATACACCCTCACTTTCTCAGAAAAGCAGGCGTGATCAAACAACAACTTTGATGTCTTAATTAAAAAGTACTATCGGGCTTGATTAAAAGGAGAGAATGATCAGAAGGATGTGTCAATGAAAGAAGAAACTCTCATCAGTTAACGCCAACAGTGGTGCATGTGGGGGGTGAACGAGAAATCGCAAAGGACGTAAACAGATGAGTGCATCAATGCACGGAAAGCAGTTTTTTCTTTCCCCAGTTAGTTTTTTTTATATGAGATTTTGTATTATCAATTAAAAAAAAGACAACTACACTCTATCCTTCTTTGCACACTTCACTGAAAAGGGTGGCTGAACAGTTGGTTGGAATACAGCAGCAACTTTTCAAGCTCATATGTTCTGCATTGCGCATACAAAAACAAAGCAGATTATTGCCAAAGGCGAGCAGCTCTTTACCCATATGCGCTTTTATTTCATGTCTGCACTTCTGAAGGATTTGGATTCTGTGTCCAACATTTTTCCACCCCAGTTGTCCCATTTGGTGTCTCCATTGCTTAAGTCCTTTGGAACAGCTTGCAAAACTGCAAGCATTGGGAAAGAATCTCTGCAATACTCAGCATAGCTACCGTAGTTCCAACGGTTAAAGGTTCGAATTACAATGTCTCTTGGCTGAAACCCCATCCATCCACCCATCTATCAATTTCATATACTACTTGTCCTCATTACAGTTGCTGGTATCCCAGCTGATTCAGGGCGAGGTAAGGTATACTCTGGACTAGTTTGCCAGCCATTTGTAGGGAAAACATAGACAACCATTCACAATCACATTTATGGACAATTTAGAGTCGTCAGTTGACATAACACGGATGTTTTTGGAATGTGGGAGGAGACAAATTACCTGGAGAAAAAACGCAAGTCCACAAAGGAACGCAGAACCTCCTAACTGTGAGGCAGAACCACGAACAACTCAAGCACTGTGCTGCCCCACTGAAATCCCCTCACCTTCAATTTTTACAATGTATTATTAAAAATCGTACAAGTTTTTTTCAATATGAAACGTTTTAACCCCAAAAATGCAACTAACAACAAAAGGTAAAAATAACACTACTTTCAGTTAAAAACAGTGTTGTTTTAATGACCTTGAAGCTACTACGGGCTCTTGAAATCAACTGTCAAACAATAATGAGAGAGATTATAGAGGATCATGTGCATTATAAGTACTGTAATTTCTCATGTCTAATACGCACTCCAGTATAAGGCGCACCCCCAAAATTGACTCAAAAAATCAGGAAAACCCTTTTTCCTTTTATACGGTATGTATTAAATGTTAGTGGTGACCCTCTCCTAATTTATTTTTCTAATCAATTATGATAAGTAATATTATTAATACTGAGGTTTACTTGTTCTTTCATAACGTATTGAATAATGTGGCGCACCCTAGTGTTTAGTTTGAACACTGCGGCTTTAAAATGTATTTATGGCTGTTGTAAAACATCTATTCATAGACTTCATTTCACTGTAAAAGAATTTTCTAACTTTTACTATACCCATGTATAATACGCACTATTGACTTTCGAAGATTTTTGGGGGGAAACAAATGCACACTATACACTAGAAATTGCGGTTTTGAAGGTAAAGGAAGGCAAAGCAGTAAGGGACAGATTTGACTTTTGAGTGATCGATCTCATGATTTTGGCTCTAAGGCTGCAATGCCTAATTTTTTTTTTAAGTTAAAAAAAAAGTAATTTTCACCCAAGCCATTACTAGGGGAGATGATAGCGCTGATTAAGCCTATCAGCTCCTCCAACATCTTGTTGTATTTTTTAGTATTTGATCTCTTATTCTCTGTCAACCAGTGACATTTCCTGGGCTCCGCGGGTGCTGTCACACCCGAAAAGATGGACCAGAAAGCACAAATAACGGCTCAGAAATGACCCATTTTACCTATCAATGGGTGGAACGTGGGAACTTGTCTCCCGTTTGTCAAAACGCAGAACTCTAGCCTAGCGGGGCGACAGAAGCTACGCACTGCAGCTTTAACACTATATCAAAACAGTGGTTTTCAATCAGAGAGAGATTAAATACAACACAACCCCACTTCCATCCATGTCACTGTGGAATTTTGCAAATACACTAAACCATCTTCACACCTTCAACAAGCCTCTCTTTCCACTGTAAACGATAAACATGAGCAATGTAGCTCAGATGTTGAAGTGGTCTATACTGTTACAACAATGCTGCACAATCTTTCTCATTAGCTTTTAAGTGCAGCAGACACACCTCAGCCCTGTTGACATCCCACTCCAGCCCAGCATACACAATCTGGCTGTTTTAGTAAGGGATTGTTCAAGACTCTCCACCGCATAGTGAGGGCAGCTGAGAAGATCATTGGAACCTCTCTTCCCTCCCTGCAGGACATTTACAGCACCCGCCTCACCCGCAAACCGTCTGCATAGCGGGGGATGCAACCCATCCGTCACACAACCTCTTTAGTCTGCTGCCATCAGGGAGAAGACTGCGGAGTCTGCGGGCCAGGACTAGCCGACTCAAAGACAGTTTTATTCATCAGGCTGTCAGGAATCTGAACTCTATGCCCGCTCTGCCACCTCTACCTCTTCTGTCCTCTGCCCACCTGAACTTGACGCCCCACAAACATGCACACACACTCACACACACATCAAGACACACAGACACACACAACAGACTCAGGGTCGCACCAGCTACTTTAGCAGCATTGGGGTTTTGTCATCTAATTTATGTCTTATTTGCCTTGGTTCTTCGACCTTGACTATGTTGCACATGTCATCTGATCTTTGATATTTGTACATTCAATTAATACTTTTTATACTGTATATACCATAGTTTTATTTAGCTTTTTATATTGATATTATTTGTAGTCTTTTGTAGCACCGCGGGCCCTTGAGTAGCGAAATTTCAATCCTCTGTATGCGTTACGCATATTGAAGAATTGTCAATAAAAGCACCATGAACAAAACACAAAAAAAAAAATCATAATTCCCCATGTTTAAGTCCCCTATTAAGAGCCAACCTTTAGTTCAGTAATTGCCGTTTACCCCCATAAATTGCCATGCAAAGTTTGCAATTTTGAAAAATCCCACAATTATGCAAACTTGTTGTCACTGATGCACATTTGTCCTTCCCATGTACAGTATGTATGCACAATCTTTAGCATTCCTTCAACCATAAAAATGGTGTTCATCCAAAGATTGGAATAAAAAGCTACAGCAATAGGGCAAGCGGAAACACCAACACTACTTGTGTCAGCATTTCAGCCGAACACTGGCACCGTGTTGACGCGCAGCAGATGAATATTAAACCTTGAGAAACAAAGATGCGCTTGCAGCAAAAAGCCCACATGAAGATTTTTTTCAGCTGCAAACACACACGCAAGCACACTCTCTCACAATCTTGAGCATCCCTCCCAGCAGGCACAATCACACTCAGGCAGATAATTCAGTGTCACACGGAGCCTTGTCGCTGACCCCCTGGCCCCCCTCCAGACAGAGGAAGCAGCTGGACAGGGACCCACGGCTGCCTGGAACACACTTCCCTTAGGGAGCTGGGACCAAGACGAGTCCCTCTCAGCCTCAGAGAATGACCAGCTGAGCTTCAACAGCTTAGTATGTGAATGTACTCCTATGCCCCGTGTCCAAGAAGAGCAGTGGGCCTTTAAGAAATGACAGCAGCAGCACAGCAGCGCTTTTTTGCAGCAGTCAGCAGGCTGATGAAAGCATTATGATACAAAAAAATCTGCAGGGTTTTTCTTTTTGCCACTGCTCAGAAACTCCTCAGTCACCTCCTGCTGAAAGTTGAACCTGAATTAGTATGATAAAATGCATTTCAGTATTCAGAAAACTGTGACGTCAGGTAAGAATGTGCCACAGTACAATTAAATCACTTATGGAACCATTCATAGAAAATGTGCTAAAACAAAAATATGATCCACAAAGTTTACACAACGCAAACTAAAAAAAACAAACAAAAAAAAAAACCTGACATTCATTTAGATTCAAAAAGACAATAAATGGTAATGTACTCAGTGAACCCAAAGTTTTTTGTTTTTTTTTGTCCTATTCAAGTGGTTATTAATATTGTATGCTTGAATGGTAAATGTTAACATATTTTCATATATATATATATTTGGTAGCCTAACAAATAATTAAACAGGGCTTTTGTTTAACCACACTAAGAAAGGGTTTGCAAAATATGGGTAGGATGCATTTTAAAAGCTGTCTTATATTAACATACTAAGTAGAGTATGCACATAAATTCTGTGATGATTTTTGTTCATTGTCTTCATGTAAAGCTTTAATATTTATTATTACTTTTATTTCATAAAATACCAGAACCTAAATGCAGGTTTCCAATTTCACACATTTAACACGATTGTAATAAATGTCACACAAGTAAACATCAATTTAATTAATTATTTAGGGCTTTGTCTTCTCCAAATAAATTTTGAGGTTGAACCTGTTTAAAATAATTAAACTACCTGGTTAAGATTGTCAGTCATTCAAGTAGCCGGTCCAATAAAAACAAATAAATAAATAAATTACTTAACACACAACACATTTGTTTCTATACATACTGTATGGTTTATTTAAAAATGAGAGAAGGTCAGGTAAGATCCAAAAGGAAGAGTTAATCTGAATCGCAATCATCCTGATCTTTCACAAACCGCCTGGTTGGACTTTCACTGAGGGTCCCAAAACTATCTGGGGGCCAGAGCTGTTTAGGGCAAAGACAAGAAAAACATTCAATGGGAGACTTATTATCATTACAACTCTAACAATTTGTTCGACACATTTGCTAATATGCCACTTAATGATGTGTGAGACTTTAAACAAGATCTTGTTATTTTATCAGCTGTCGCAGTAGGCCCTCCAATGGAGTGCCGCTGTCCAATCAGATGGACAGAAGGTTGGCTGACCTGTTTCCGGGGTCGTGGTTGCTATGACATCCAGTGACATGACAACACAGCAGAATGGAAAGCTAGACAATATGTTGTCCAGGCTTTGGTCAATCGGACACACTTGCTTTGAACTTCCAACTGACTCATGTCTTTCAAAGGGGCTTAAAATGGCTATTGCGGCTTGGGAAAAAAATATATATAAATGAAATGAAAAAAAATAATGGAGGTATCAACACCTAAACCAAAACATAAATATATTGAATTTTCTAATGAAACTCAAGTTAGCTAGTGTGACACTTCAACATATAAATCTATAATCTATAAAAAAAAATACAAAATAAAAACAGACCACTGGAAGACTAAACAATTAAAAGAAAAAGAGGACTTCAAAATCAAGGATGGATTTGTGTCAAATTCATTTAGACATTTACAGAAAATGACAAACTTCAGTTTCTTTGCATCGCAAAGAAAATTTTGTCAGCCTAATAGCATAATTGCCCAAGTCATTTTTAATTTACTGACACAATATCAATTAAACATACAAACTTGCTTGCTAAAAATTATAACTTTTCCTTATGTCTGTGAGGATTCTTCATCATCCAGGTCATAGTAATCTGCAAAGGTGGAATCGAGGTAACTGGACTCATCTTATTTGTTAAATTTTTTCATTTTTTTTTGTTTTCGTTTTCCAAAAAAACATTCAAAAATAGGCAATTAGGCTATTATACTAATTGATTTTTTGGCATGAACTTATCATTTTGCAGTGGGCTCTTAATTTTTTCCAGAGCTGTATACGACATTTCAACACACAGCATACTGTATATGACACCATGATCCTGCGTTACCTTCAAGCAAACACGCCCTCGGATGAGTGCATAAGGAACTGGCCCATAGCTCCTTGAGTCAGTAGAGTTTGTAAGGTTATCACCTTCTAGCCATACATGGCCTTTTGGCACCTAAAAGACACAGCCGACGTAAAATTAGAGGGCAAAACTGATTAGAATATACAGTACATTATATATATATATATATATATATATATCAGTTGCAGAGATAAGGTGCAATTTTATCACACCCCCTACACACACCCCCTCAACTATCCCTCAGTGAGTTGCTTCAGCGAACAGTCCCTCATCTTAACGTCAACCTGCCTGTCCCTCTTTAACCCCGTACGGTATTAGGAGAGGGGTCATGGGTAACGGGCAGGGTCGAAGTGGGATTTAGAAAAACTTCAAAAGGGGGTCATTAGTCTGTTGTCTGAGATCTGCGCCCCTCAAAGCAGGAGAGTGGCTTGAGTTAGCTGGGAAGAGAGAGCGAGAGTGATAAAGAAAGAGAGAGTGCGAGAGAGCAAGAGTGCGAGAGCGAGAGAGATAGAGTGAGAGAGAGAGAGAGAGAGAGCGAGAGCGAGAGAGAGAGCGAGAGAGAGAGAGTGCTAAGCTGCAGCTAGCAGCAGCGTCCAAGGGTCTCCACCGCGGTCCGACCTGCCAGTGGGGTGGTCATCCAAGCAGGATCTAATTCACAATGACACCAATTATGATTAATCTCATCACTTTAGGAGAGTAGGCTTGTCAAGGCCCTAATTAAGTGTGCTGTCCCCCCTATATGTGCAGACAGGATCAACAACACATTATATTGTCATAATGGGCATCACAAGCTGCAAGTCTATTTTTGTGTTGCCTAACTTTATAACGGCAAAAGTGCGCTGGAATCATAGCATGGGTAAAGAAATGCGGATATTGCTTGTACTTTAGTGACAGCATTATTTCCTTACTTCATCGGCACCACTCAGTTCTACGATTGTCCATCCAACAACGGGGTTGGTCTGTTTTGTTTCATTTTCCATAATTGAGACAGATGATGCAACATAATCTCCATCCACTGACATGTTGACCTAACATGGAGTAAACAACTCGGTGAATAACGACGACGCAAATGATTATCATTAAAGGAGTCATCGGAGAACCATATGTCAGCATGCTGGATTCCCACCATTACACCTCATTAAGATGGTAACATATGCTGGCTCCCAAGCAAAGGCAAAAGACGTGCCGCTGTTTGTCATCTGACAAACCAGAACCGTCTTTTCACTTAACTCCTAAACCTAACTCACGGAGAGGAAACTTTTCCAAAGCACTGACATTAAGTTCTAATACTAGCAAAAATCAGAATAATTGACACATAAGGAAACATCAAATAACTGTGCGATTCTGACAACAGTCAAATTTCACAGGCAGATGAAAGTATTTATATCTGTGGCCAGTGTAAAGAATATACGGTACTGGATTATTGTCACTTGCACTGACATAATAATGTTACCAGTTACAATGACAATTTCAGCAGACTTAACCTGCCAAATTAATGGTTATGTAGCATAATTGACAGAAGATTGTCACTTCAATTGCAGAATTGACATGGGAGAACTATAAACTCTCTTTTCTCCAAAAAAATAGTGTAGTGGTTCACTAAGGTGATTTAGGTGGTACCTGCTTCTGGTCAATGCCTACCACACTTGCTCAGTGCTTATAGTTCAGACATGCAAACACCAAAGGCATGAAAAAGGTGACCCAAAAAAAAAAAATTTTAGGGGGGTTCCGGGGGGGATCCCCTGAGCCCCCGCAGCAAATCCTTTTGATTTTAACATAATTTAAGCAATCTGGAAGTCTCTTAAAGAGTACAAGGCAAAAAATTATTTACACCGCTCAAGTACATGTTGATGTAATTCCATACCGGATCGGTCGTGGCCCGGGTTAACAACGTCCGCCACCGGCGCCGTCAACCTGCAGGGCGCTGTTGGAAATCCAGCTACTATGGGTCGAAGTCAAAGTCAAAGAAGAAGAAGAAGAAGAGGTGGAAAGCGGGTTCTTCGGCAGAAAGAGAAGAGGAAAACACAGAGCCTAGAACTGAATGTGGGGACTTTGAATGTTGGGACTATGACAGGAAAATCTCGGGAGTTGGTTGACATGATGATTAGGAGAAAGGTTGATATATTGTGTGTCCAGGAGATCAGGTGGAAAGGCAGTAAGGCTAGAAGTTTAGGGGCAGGGTTTAAATTATTTTACCATGGTGTAGATGGGAAGAGAAATGGAGTTGGGGTTATTTTAAAAGAAGAGTTGGCTAAGAATGTCTTGGAGGTGAAAAGAGTATCAGATCGAGTGATGAGGCTGAAATTTGAAATTGAGGGTGTTATGTGTAATGTGATTAGTGGCTATGCCCCACAGGTAGGATGTGAACTAGAGGTGAAAGAGAAATTCTGGAAGGAGCTAGATGATGTAGTTCTGAGCATCCCAGACAGAGAGAGAGTCGTAATTGGTGCAGATTGTAATGGACATGTTGGTGAAGGTAATAAGGGTGATGAAGAAGTGATGGGTAAGTACGGTATCCAGGAAAGGAACTTGGAGGGACAGATGGTGGTAGACTTTGCAACAAGGATGCAAATGGCTGTAGTGAACACTTTTTTCCAGAAGAGGCACGAACATAGGGTGACCTACAAGAGCGGAGGTAGAAGCACACAGGTGGATTACATCTTGTGCAGACGATGTAATCTGAAGGAGGTTACCAACTGTAAGGTAGTGGTCGGGGAGAGTGTGGCTAGACAGCATAGGATGGTGGTGTGTAAGATGACTCTGGTGGTGGGGAGGAAAATTAGGAAGACAAAGGCAGAGAAGAGAACCATGTGGTGGAAGCTGAGACAGGACGAGTGTTGTGCAGCTTTTCGGGAAGAGGTGATACAGGCTCTCGGTGGACGGGAAGAGCTTCCAGAAGACTGGACCACTGCAGCCAAGGTGATCAGAGAAGCAGGCAGGAGAGTACTTGGTGCATCTTCTGGCAGGAAAGGAGAGAAGGAGACTTGGTGGTGGAACCTCACAGTACAGGAAATCATACAAGGAAAACGGTTAGCTAAGAAGAAGTGGGACACTGAGAGGACCGAGGAGAGGCGAAAGGAATACATTGAGATGCGACACAGGGCAAAGGTAGAGGTGGCAAAGGCAAAACAAGAGGCATATGATGACATGTATGGCAGGTTGGACACTAAAGAAGGAGAAAAGGATCTATACAGGCTGGCCAGACAGAGGGATAGAGATGGGAAGGATGTGCAGCAGGTTAGGGTGATTAAGGATAGAGATGGAAATATGTTGACTGGTGCCAGCAGTGTGCTAGGTAGATGGAAAGAATACTTCGAGGAGTTGATGAATGAGGAAAATGATGAGAAGGGAGAGTAGAAGAGGCAAGTGTGGTGGACCAGGAAGTGGCAATGATTAGTAAGGGGGAAGTTAGAAAGGCATTAAAGAGAATGAAAAATGGAAAGGCAGTTGGTCCTGATGACATTCCTGTGGAGGTATGGAAGCATCTAGGGGAGGTGGCTGTGGAGTTTTTGACCAGCTTGTTCAATAGAATTCTAGTGCGTGAGAAGATGCCTGAGGAATGGAGGAAAAGTGTACTGGTGCCCATTTTTAAGAACAAAGGTGATGTGCAGAGCTGTGGCAACTATAGAGGAATAAAGTTGATGAGCCACACAATGAAGTTATGGGAAAGAGTAGTGGAGGCTAGACTCAGGACAGAAGTGAGTATTTGCGAGCAACAGTATGGTTTCATGCCTAGAAAGAGTACCACAGATGCATTATTTGCCTTGAGGATGTTGATGGAAAAGTACAGAGAAGGTCAGAAGGAGCTACATTGTGTCTTTGTAGATCTAGAGAAAGCCTATGACAGAGTACCCAGAGAGGAACTGTGGTACTGCATGCGGAAGTCTGGAGTGGCAGAGAAGTATGTTAGAATAATACAGGACATGTACGAGGGCAGCAGAACAGCGGTGAGGTGTGCTGTCGGTGTGACAGAAGAATTTAAGGTGGACGTGGGACTGCATCAGGGATCAGCCCTGAGCCCCTTCCTTTTTGCAGTGGTGATGGATAGGCTGACAGATGAGGTTAGACTGGAATCCCCGTGGACCATGATGTTTGCAGATGACATTGTGATCTGCAGTGAAAGCAGGGAGCAGCTGGAGGAACAGTTAGAAAGATGGAGGCATGCACTGGAAAGAAGAGGAATGAAGATTAGCCGAAGTAAAACAGAATATATGTGCATGAATGAGAGGGGTGGTGGGGGAAGAATGAGGCTACAGGGAGAAGAGATGGCAAGGGTAGAGGACTTTAAATACTTGGGGTCAACCGTCCAGAGCAATGGTGAGTGTGGTCAGGAAGTGAAGAAACGGGTCCAAGCAGGTTGGAACGGGTGGAGGAAGGTGTCAGGTGTGCTATGTGACAGAAGAGTCTCTGCTAGGATGAAGGGCAAAGTTTATAAAACAGTGGTGAGGCCAGCCATGATGTACGGATTAGAGACAGTGGCACTGAAGAGAAAACAGGAAGCAGAGCTGGAGGTGGCGGAAATGAAGATGTTGAGGTTCGCTCTCGGAGTGACCAGGTTGGATAAAATTAGAAATGAGCTCATCAGAGGGACAGCCAAGGTTCGATGTTTTGGAGACAAAGTTAGAGAGAGCAGACTTCAATGGTTTGGACACGTCCAGAGGAGAGAGAGTGAGTATATTGGTAGAAGGATGATGAGGATGGAACTGCCAGGCAAGAGAGCTAGAGGAAGACCAAAGAGAAGGTTGACGGATGTCGTGAGGGAAGACATGATGGCAGTTGGTGTTCGAGAGGAGGATGCAGGAGATAGGCTCTCATGGAAAAGGATGACACGCTGTGGCGACCCCTAACGGGACAAGCCGAAAGGAAAAGAAGAAGAAGAAGAAGTACATGTTGATGTACAAATTTAACATTAAAATTTAATTTGCCTCATTTCTTTGCTTTTTTGTTCTGTTCACTAGTCGCGGGCGTGCTGGAGCCTATCCCAGCTATCTTCGGGAGAGAGGCGGGCTACACCCTAATCGCAGGGTACATATAAACAACTATTCACACTCACATTCACACCTACGGGCAATTTAGAGTCTTCAATTGACCTACCATGCTTGTTTTTGGGATGGAGGAAACCGGATTACCAGGAGAAAACCCACGCAGGCGCTGGAACATGCATACTCCACACAGGTGAGGCCAGATTTTAACCCAGGTCCTCAGAACTGTGAGGCAGATGTGCTAACCAGTCGTCCACCGTTCCGCTGCTCCAGAAAATGAAAGTGAAATTAAAACATTGCACTCAAAGCAGTGAACTCTGAGTGACCCTATAACAGGCGGTGTAGTGGAGGTATTCTCTCTGTTGTAAGTTCAGGTAAGATGGGCTTGTCTTCATGTCAGTTTGTCAGCCAGAACATCAATTGAAGCCAGACTCACGGTACAGACGTGCTGACCCAACCAAAACACATAGTAAGCAGTTCAAGGACCACAAATAGACAGCTTGTGTTGCCTATGGCAAATAGCATCACAAACTTATTTTATTCAATCTGCTCTCATTTTACACACCCCAAAAAATGGCAAACTGGCTTTGCAAAGAAAATTGAGCCATACTTGTAATAGTGAGTACAGTAATACCTACAATGTCACTTTTCTATGGCAACATGTGTATTGAGCCATACTTGTAATAGTGAGTACAGTAATACCTACAATGTCACTTTTCTATGGGAACATGTGTGATATGATGGAAAGCAGCATCCAGCCTGCTGTCCTATGGGCAGAGTTGGTGAGAAGCATTGTGTACCTGTCGAGGACTGAAAGTGAAGCTCCTCTCAACGAGTGGGCGTGTTGTTAAATGTCCACATTATTACTGCGCTCATTGTTAACATGATTGAGGTGCCAAATTAAATACATGCAAGCATCCAGAGTTCATCTTTCACCATCTTGCTGTGTCGATCTAGAGTGCATAGAAAGCATTGTCTGGGTAGAGATGGGGGTGGGGGGGATTTCATCTTTCTGTCACTTTACCAGCCTATCCTCTCTCTCGCTCTCTCTCCCCCCGTGTGCAGTAATATTAGGGATCAAGTGTCATTGTTTTGACACAATAGCTCAGACACAGAGATGATTTCTAAAAAGGTGACAGTGCAATTAGCCTGCAGTTGGAGCTCTCAGGGTGGAGACAACATGCCAGCCTGTCTGTGCGAAAAGGAGGCGATGACAGCGACCGCCTTGTAAAACTCAACTTTACAGGTCCCATAATGCCCATCATCATCCCACACAGACACAAAAATGCACATGATCTTTATGTCTCCCTAAAGGAAACCAAATTTTAATGTACAATGCCCTTTTCTCGGTTACGTCAATTGCAGTCACAAAAAGTTAGCATTATGCCCAATTGTTAAAACTTTACACTAACTCTATTCTGGTCTCTCAATTCAGATATCTGAGTGGCTGCATTATAGACAGACAGAACATCTCAACAGGAGGAGCAGGATTCTGAGTTCAATAGAATCCGAACTAAAGACTTTTTGAGCACCTCAGAAGAAACATTATTACTGTGTGTGGCTGAAGAATCGAGCGCATTAACTGGTGTGAAGCTGTTGTATGAACAAGGTAGGTATAAGTACTAAAAATAAATTAATATCCAAAATAAACAATGAGGCCACATGCTAAAATTTGATAAACAAACTTAAACATTGTAGCTACACTATGAACTAGGTGTTAAATTGAAGATTACCAGAACCTGAAAGCGATTGAGAAAATAAAATGCTTGGGATGTCGCTTAATACAATTTCAATTCTCTTGAGGTGACGCTCGGAGAACAGCATGACTCTTTCTTTCACATTTCACATACTGAACAATACATAACGGTTGGTCCTGGCCAGAAGCATTCAGCAGACTGCCCTTTGTCCATAAAACATAATAAATAAATGCAACATAAATGCAATATTTGGTTTATAGCACAATGGACACACATGTAAATACACAAACACACACACCTCCGCCCACCCATCATTCTGACCATTCAGCTGGCACTAACTCCAACAGGCTTCAGAGAGATTGCAGGCCTGGGTTGTGGGCGTTGGGGAGATCAGTAATAGAAAAGCAATGACAGTCGTTTCACCAGCAGAGCCCCTGCTCACTTTCTGGGCTACTCACTGATAAAACATAACTGTTGTCAAAAGATGATACTTTGACCAAGAAACACAAAATTAGTTTGTGAAATCAAAAAAAATGAACAATTATTGAGGTCGGAGTGCACAAAAAAAGGTTACGTTTTTCATTATGTAGAGACCTTTTTGGTCTTATTACAGTGAAACACATTTTCACAAGTTCATTAAGTTGCTTATACATAGTGTAAATAGACTTACATATGTTTGGGTCTTGAAAAGATTTGAGGGACCACTCATGCAGACTTTGTCACCTTCCAATCCAATTACCCTTTTACAAACATTCATATTGGGGTCAAATAGGCTTTTTGCAATCACAATATCACCCCTGAAAGAAAATATGAACTCAGTCAAAGTCTTTTAGATAATGCACAACATCACACCATCCTCATCACAAAAAAAGTATGTGAACCCTTCGGAATTCCATAAATTGGTCATAAAATGTGGTCTTGTGATTTAGTTTTTTCTTCTGATTTAGAAAATGATCAGACTACATTTTATGACCAATTTAGGCAGAAATTTAAGAAATTCCAAAGGGTTCACATACTTTTTCATGCGTCTGTAATAATCTAATAAAATGAGTATAGTTATTGATGAAAATCTTTAAAAATGTGCCTCCTGGGTTGACATCTTGAACATCAGTGGCATAAGAAGCATTAGCAAAATTGTAATTACTTTTATCAGTAAAATCAAATGCAATTGTAAACCGTGATCTTTACATTTCTTGTCAGTGTTGATCAGAAAGGAAGACATGTCATTGTTGAAGATTGTTTCAAAAATATTCCTAATGTACTCATTGAGTAAAGCAAAACCTATTGGACTTTGTTTTTGTTATATATTATACAGACAAAATATGACGTGGGTATAGTTCAGGCGTCAAACTAATTTTTGTCACAAGCCACATCGTAGTTAAGGTTTCCCTCAAAGGGCCGTTATGACTGTTAAACCATAAATAAGATTAATCGCCTCACAGTATTACATATACACAACAAATTGATGGAAAACTACTTTTGAAATCAGAAGAATGGTTTCTTCAACTATTGTTCGAGTTGCTGTAAAAAGGGGTTTGGGAGCAAACAAACAAACAAAAAAATCAATATCCCAGTTATTATTAATTTTAATACATATTAATTTTGGTACAGGTTTTAGCAAGAATCATGGAAGTTAATACACAATTTGCTTTCGCGGGCTACATGAAATGATGTGGCGGGCCGGATCTGGCCTTGAGTTTGACACCTGTGGTATAGTTGATTTTTTTTTTCTTTTATTAAGTTCCTGAAACAGCTATTGAGCACAAATATCATCTAGTTATATAAAAGTAAACATGCATAGTATATGACAGCTACCCACTTTTGTATTTTGCAAAGATGCCGAGTCATTCGCTCTGAGAAAACAACATCTTTGTTGACAATGGTGGGCTCCATTGATGGGCCAGAGCACTGCAAAACAACTAGAGTTAGCATGTGTATGCACATGATGAGTAAATGAAATCTGAGAAAAAAATTGAATCTGCAGTCATTGCTATAATTATACAAACCACCACAATCTCTCCGATGTACTCGAAGGCGCAGTGTGCAATGCAGCCATACTGGATGGTATAGCCCACAAACCCCAAGGTCTTCCCAAGTACGCGGCTGAACATCTTTACCTACAGAGCAAAAAACAAAACATCAGTATATGAAATATAGTAGCCATCATAGGTTTAAAAAATGTAGAGGTGAGGAAAGGTTACATATACATGACAGCAACATAGTAAAGACAGTTTTAGAACACTATGTGCATGTACATCAACTGTGTGTCCTCAGTGGTTCTTATCCAAAACCGTAGTTGTGAACACCTATCACTGTCGTACTCGAGGGTACAGAATTTGACGTAAGGTCATCTAAATATGCGAGTTATGTGATTCAGTTGGATACTGGTGTATAGTGTAGTAAATGTACACATTAATGGTGGACCTTAAAAAAACAAAAACGTAACGAGCCCTGCGGTTCACCATTGTTGTTTGGGTGATTGACTCAAATATGGCCGAACTCTGAAAATGTTCTTCGTTTTCATTTTAACTGGAAACAATGGTGTCAGAATAAAACACTTCCATTTTTCCAGCTTCTAAAATTTTGTTGTTGTGTAAATTACCCAACCAACACAGTTTAGATTCAAAGACGATATAGTGCAAACAGCCCCTAAGTCAGTGTAGCATTTACGGCAGGCTTATGTCAGCTTTCTAAAGCCACAAGCTATTTGGGGCTTAATTTCTTAGGAGTGTAGACAAGGTTGTCACAGTTGGCTAAGATGGCACGTTCCCTGGTGTTTCATTCTCAGAAGCCAGTTCACACCACAAAACTGCCCTGAACTTTGACCCAGTGTATGACAGACCAATCAACACCTTGAGCTCAGGTGATGGACAAAACACAGAAGCTGTGACACTTGCAGACACAAGGCACCTCTGCACCGTCACACCATTGCTAGCGCAAGCAATGTTTAGAACAGGCATCAGCTTCTCTCAGGACCACAGACACACGAGACAACACAAGGAGCCTTCAGTGCGCCCTACAAAAACTGGCATGAACACGCACAAGATATACGTAGCTTGTGAGCAAACAACTCAGTCACACTTAGCGTATTGACTTTTACTCAAGCTGCTGCATGGACAGAGGGCAAAGACCATTTGTACACAAGTCATCCACAGTGCACACACACTCCACCTCTACCAACAGATAAAAAAAGCGAAGAATGGCCACAGCTTGGCTTTAAGCTTTGTCTAGTCTTCAAACAATTTTAGCGCAGGCCACTATCCTGCCAGTACACCACAGGGTAAAGAAATCTTTTTTTCTCCATCACCCTGGATCCTTCTGTCTGGTTCCTCTGTCTTCGTCCCCACCCAGGGTATTATGAACCACACCAAGCAGAGCGGAAACCAAAGCCCCAAATCCTCAGAGCTCAGGGAATGATTTCCCAAAGATGGACACGGATTAGACCCCCCAATTTCTCCTTTGCCCTGCCCCGGCCACTGCCACCCCACTCTCTCCCCAGGCTCCCAACAGACCGAGCGTCAGGTGGCTCTCCCAGCCCTGCCAAAGGTGTTACTCGTAATCCCATTACCCCCACTCAAATCTTCAAACACACACAAAAACATACACACAATGCTGTCTCATTCATGTAAACTACATTCCAACTAGTAAGATTTCTGCCATATTGTTTTATTACAATATCTGTATCTGTGGCCCATTTGCTGGCCTTTCTGAAATGTCCAGCCTCCAAAATTCTTCCTGCTTGACTGTACTCCTGCCAGGGATATCTGACAATCACTGCCAATGTGTTTGCAAATCAGCATAAGATGTAACTAAATAAATTTAAAGGGGCCAAATGTGCAAAAGCATTTTCCCTCCTATACATTACAACTGGCCTGGAAATACAGTTGTTCTCCCCTTTGCCCCTGGGAAGACTTTCGACAAGATTTTGGTCTTTTGGAATTTTTGTCCATTCATGAAGAAGAACATTTGCAAGATTAGAGGTCCTTGATGATGTACGAAAGGTCCTGACTCACAATCTCCATTTTACAGTTCTATTTCATCCCGAATGCATATGAAGTTCAGATCAGGGCCAATCAAACTGTTCCACACCAAACCTGCCATGCTTTTTTCTAACTTGGTGCATAAGGCACAGTCATGCTTGAACAGTGAAGGGCTTTTCCTAAACGGTTTCCACAAAGTTGGAAGCACAGAATTGTCCAACATGCCTTAGTGAGATGAAAAATTCTGATTATAAATTTCAGCTCAAATAAGCGAGCAGAGAGTGGCAAAGTTATTGACACACATTCACAACATACAGGTAAATGAACAAATACATAAATACGGATGTAAACTGCGGGGTAATAGAAGTCAGAGTTTCAAGACTTAAGGAGAACAGTTTGGGGGACAAAGGTGGACCTACGACTCTCGGTCCTAAAAAAAAAACTGGTCACTGTAGCCTGCGACTGAATTATGAATGACAGAATTAAGATTACCCCTTCATGGGAGTTTAGGGTCATAGGCCAACTTAATAAAACAAGCCAACCAAATATTTGTTCTGTACAAAACGGGAGTTACAAAGTTCTCCTGGAATTTAAAACCCAAATTGTCCAAAAGACTGTGAAAAAAAATTAGTATTTGTTACCCAACAGAACATGTTTTGCACTGCTTCAGACGAGAGCACAACAGCAACATGGTGGTAGACCACTCTTTCTGATGCCTGACATTGTAACTGGTGATGTAAAGCTTGAAACCCATGCCATGCCGTGCCGCTTCTGACAGAGTTGTTTTACTGATCTTCATCCCTAAGGAGTGTGACATTCTTGACTATATAGAACATTTCACCTCATAATTCTACTGTTTGAAAATAACTAAAGGTTAATGTGAATCACAAGTCGGCAATAAGGCTTCATGTTCAAATGTTTGTCTCCATTGTCAACTTGCCGCCACCTCATGGCACAAAATCTGAATAATCTTTATTTCGCCAGGTATGTCAAAAACACACAAGGAATTTGTCTCCGGTAGTTGGAGCCGCTCTAGTACGACAACAGACACTCAATTGACAGAGAATACTTTTGAGACATAAAGACATTGAGAAAAACAGTCACTGAGCAAAAAATGTTGCCAGTAATCTGGTAATGCCGGTACAATTTATTTTATTTTTTTTATCTCACATGAGCTCTTTCTTCTGCTAGGATGAGGATAAGAAATGTTTGCTACAGTGGACAGCCTCCCGTACAGCTGCCTTTATATCAGTATGTGAACCCCCCTACCACCACCACCACTCCTCCTCCATTCCAGTGTGCATTCAGCAAAGGTGGGGATTAAGGGACTTTGCATAACAAGATCACACGGCCAGTGGTTGATATCAAGAGAGTCCATATGCAGCCGCCTGGTTTTCTGAGGCATCCTCTGTCATTGATAGTGTGTGCCGTGTGTGCACGCATGTGGTGTGAATGTGCACACACAATAATAGCATTACCTATGTGGTTCATATTATGTGCATATGTGAGCTGCAGTCACTCCTTTGGGATACAGCACAAGGTGGACATCCACAGAGACGTGATTAGATATCTATTACCTCTGACTCCCCAGAGTCAGCAAAGCCACACTATGTCTTGCCCCCTAATACCCAGGGCATATGTGTCAGCACCGACATTAATCGAATGCTGATTTACAGCTGTGAAATAACACAAAGTCTCTGCTAATCCAGGATTACACGCTAAACACGTTCATGGGAAAACAAAGAAAGTCACCGTAGCCCTCACAGCAGAACCACCTGCGGCCACTGGCCTTCCAGTCAGGGCACGGTGCTACAGTGCAGAAAAGCGGGGAATCCCAAATGAATAGCTGAATAGCAGCCGATGAGAACACCTCATTGTGTGTTTAATTCTGTGATCCTATTAGCAAAGAAACACAAGTAACTCAAAGCAGACAAATGACACATACATGAATAAAATGTAAATGTATAAATGTTGATTACACTGCATCCACCTAGCTGTCAAAAGTAAGTGAATAGCAAAATCAGGTGTGTGTGTCACCTGCGCTGACATTTTGAGAGTCACTATGCCATAAGTGACAATGAAGTGGAAGTGATACACATTGACACGTCTAATGGTTCCCTTTGTCTCAGAAAATGGGATAGTTCCCAAGGATGAAAAATCACACAAAAAAAGCCTTACAGTTGACATGTTCAATTCTTAAAAGATCGTTAACCATTGCTACTAAGGTCACCATCAAATTAACCAAGCATTCACACAATTGTAAACATCTATCCATCCATCCATTTTCTGTACCGCTTATCCTCACGCGGGTCGCGGGCGTGCTGGAGCCTATCCCATCTATCTTTGGGCGAGAGGCTGAGTACACCCTTAACTGGTCGCCAGCCAATCGCAGGGCACATAGAAACAAACAACCATTCGCACTCACATTCACACCTACGGGCAATTTAAGAGTCTTAAATCCACCTACCATGCATGTATTTGGGATGTGGGAAGAAACCGGAGTGCCCGGAGCAAACCCACGCAGGCAAGGGAAGAACATGCAAAGTCCACACAGGCAGATCCCGGATCTGAAACCCGGTCCTCAGAACTGTGAGGCAGATGTGCTAACCAGTCGTCCGCCGTGCCGCCCAATTGTAAACATAAAAGTCTGAAAACAGAAGCCAGTGACTCTCTCTAGAGAAGTGCCATATATCAACATATTTGAAATTGCCCTTTTTCTTCTTCAGGAAATTACGCAAACACTTTCACATTCACATTAAACTACTCTTAACGATTACCTTGATTTCATTTTTGTACTTATTAAAGTGTAACTTAACAAGATTCATGACAATCCTCGTCACGGCACAGGGATCAAATCAAACCAATCTACTTCTATTACTTCATGCTTGTAGCATTACTTATGCCCTTTTCAGTGTGACCCATTATACTAAATGGCAAATCAAAATGGCTATTTAATTTCAACATTATTGGTGCCATAAGGAAATATTGAAATAGAAATTAAAGCTACTGATCCTCAGGGACTCGAAACTGCCATTGGCCGAGTCGTGTTAATTGATATACATGGCCAGTCTATTAGAACCACAAAGACAATCTCAATTCAAACAGCACACAAGGGCCTAGCGCTGGACTCCTTACACAACTAAATTAGCAAAACATGGGCTGAGAGAGAGCCAGGCAACAGGGGGGCTAAGAGGCTTACAAGCCCCTTGTCAGATATTCTTCTCCCTGAGGATCCCAGATGGAAGGGAGTCTGGAGGAGCAGGCAGCATCAGAGAGGCAACCAATCGCACCTCTGATGTCTTCCTCTAGGCAGCAGAAGGCAGAAAAGGGTGGGGCTTTAGTCCTGTTGCGCAAAGCTTAATTTGATCTTAATGTGAACAATAAAAGGGAGGTGGTTTGGCAATGAGGGGGGTTTGTTTCAACTATCAGTGCAATCAGAGTTAATCTTGCTGATTTAGACACAGACACCTGGCTGGACGGAGAGTGACAGATGCCAAAGTCACAGTCGCAGAGTTGAATGTCTAAGCCCCATCTCTTCTAGGTATGGCTTGTATTCGAGGCTTAATTGAAGCCACTGATCTCCATATTGCTCTTTTCATTGTTGCTAACGGCAACACAGCCGTGAAACAGCTGAGCGAGACTACTATTTGAGGAGCTGAGGGTTTAAACCTGCAATCAATGGGTCAAGTCAGAGCAAATAATAGCCAAGTGATATGAATACAACTGCTATGAACTGAAAGGAAGTGTGGTTTGACAGAGTCCCCAGCCAATTACACTGAATGGAAAAAGTAGCCACTAAGCCTTATTGTATTGACCCCAAGCATAAATGTGGTGCTGGCCTAGTGCTGAGAGCGGATAGATCTTATCTAGTGTTGGATCACAGTGACAAAGGTGTTTATGTTTTGCTTTGACCTGCTCCTGACAAAGACTACTATATTTTAACACTAGCGAATGACAGATAACCCAACCACAACACAAAACTTGGGTTTTCCCAAAGAGGATTTCCTTTTTCCCCAAATTTAACAGAATAAATGTAGGTTTCCACTGTCAATTAAAGGGTTGACACCATTTAGATTATATAGAGAGGTCAACTTTCTAACTAAATTAAAAAGTACCATCTGTACATAATGTTCTTTTGTGCTTGGAATATTAGTTTCCTTCCATGGTTATCAACACAAATATGGTGCATGTTGATGATAATCTCCCATTCCACAGACACAAAACCTTCTGGCAAATGGCAAAGATAGAGTGAAGAAACCAAAACAGTAGAACCAGGAAAGGTCTGACATGTTATGACTACTGCTATTATATAGTACAATCAGATATAGGTCCTGGATAACCCTAACAAAAACACAAACACACACATGTACCAATGACACATGGAAAAAGGTTGTTATTTTTGCACAATTAGACTGCAGTGCTTTCACCACCACACCCGCAGTGGTATGAATGGGATTTAAGAGAATCAGAAAAATTACATTATAGACATCACATCACAGAAGATGTGGAAAAATATTCCATGAGTAAAATAACTACTGCATAATGAGTACTGTTTATTAAACACAACGGCACACGTATTTCAGCCTTTGTCTCACACTACAGACATTTGAGCACATACTTCACCCCAAAAATCTGGACAATTTAAATGGTGAAAAAGAGTTTAATGCTATCTCCACAAATCAGTACTACATTGTTCTCAGTCTTTGCACTATTCAGCATTTGTCTTCAAAGAAACAAATCTCTGAATTCACTTGACAGGGTCTTGAGTTGCCAAAGGATCAGTTTCCAGAGACAGACCTGCTCTCACCAAGCTTTGATGTAGCAGTGTGTGGTCCACACTATCAAATGCCTTGGAGAGGTCAATAAAAAGGGATGAGCAGTACTGTTTATGATTTTAAAATGATGAAATTAAAGCCTCCTAATGTTACATGACTGCTGTATTTTTCTGTCAAAGGTGCACCATATCAAAATTAAGATTGGATCACAAGATGTTAAATTGGCAAAAATCTCAAGCCACAGTGTGTGTATAATACTGTTATACTAAACATAGCTCACTGTCAATGTAAATTTGGTTCTTCTATTTTTATTAATACGTTCTTAGTCGATTTAACCACATTGTACTAAGAGCTACAGCCCTGACCACCCACTGACTCACTGTACCTTTATATGCATAGTACATTTTAACATTTGGGCTTTCACCAACTGATTGATGCTTGAGGGATTCCTTCAGCTTTATATTCATATTCCTGAAACTTGAACTGCAATCGGGACTTCCTCCTCCTGAGAAGCAGGTCAGTCAGAGCATCTTATTTGTCTCAAATGGGGCTAGTGTCGTCAGTCATGATATATTCCCTTGGTCCTCTGTCAGGACGTATAAATCTCAACGTTGCTGTCAAAACAGCGGGGCTGCCTATGCTGAGAGCATTTGTAAAGTGAGCAGTTGGGCAATAGTTTCCTCTGGAGCCTTACAGTATCCCGTGATCTTGTGCTGCCTCTGGCCTATATTTGACACACGAAGTTATTTTCCAGCTGTCTTGAGGATTACACTCATCACTTGTCACTTAATCAGTGTTAAAAGTGGACATTAAACGAAGGACACCCACTTTATCACTCACACCAATGATTGATCTAGGCTTGTATGACACCTATGACAAGTTCCTTAAGAAGTGTTGTAGTTAGTCTTATCTTCAATGAGCATTTTAAACGTACAAATGAAAACTGCACATTAATTGGACACATTATTAGATATATCAGCGGCATCTGATAAGATCCAATACAAAAGCTAAATTAATACTCGTTCCATTAAAACACATTTATAGTAGTGCTCAGTAGAGCATTGACTTGCTCCATCCATCCATCCAATCTCTGTAGCCTCACAAGGGTCGCGTGTTTGCTGAAGCCTATCTGAGCTGACTTTGAGCGAGAAGAGGGGTAAACCCTGGACTGGTCGTCAGCAAATAACAGGGCACATATGGACAAACAACCATTCACACTCATGTAAAGTTTAGAGTCATCAATTAACCTAACATGCATGTTCCTAGAATGTGGGAGGAAACCAGAGTACCCGGAGAAAATCAACGCAGGCACAGGGAAAACATGTAAACTCGTCACAGGAGGGCCGGCGTCCCGATTTGAAGCCACAATCTCTGAACTGTGAAGCAGATGTGCTAACCAGTCGCCCTCTGATGCCAAACAATCCAAATTTGCTAACCACCACACTATACAGATTTATAGATAACCATCAGATGCATAAACCTGAACTCTGCTCGATAGGTTTTTCATTAACAATAGCGTGAAAATATATTTAATCCAAACTATTGCTAAAAATAACCTTTTAACAATGTTATATTTGAGGTTGTTGTTTACCACTAAGAGGTATTCCTAATACTGTATTTAGACCCCCCCAATCCTATGATTATTTGGTACATAATTCCTTGCTTACAATGACAAAGCAGAACATTGTTTTTGTAAAGATGTACTTCCATATAATCTAATTCGATATTGTAAATCTACGTAATTATCTGCTTATGGTACGTTAATGTATACAATTTCATTTCAGATACATAAAAAAATTTACCCATTAGAACACAAACCATATGGACGATGCCCACACATTTTAGACACAAATTGGTTGTGTAGTAACTCACTCAGCAATAGCCAGAAGACGTACAATGAACCTACAAGGTCGTACTTGGGTATAGCGATATGACAGGATAATTCATAAAACGTTCAATAGTTGTTGGCTACAATTATATTAGAGGGGGGAAAGAAAATTCACTAGGATATATAAGTGAACGTTGGTTCGCTCACCTGAATAATCCGAGCGGTTCAATGCTCAAACACGGCATTTGTCATCATGGCGCTTCATCTGTCACCTCGCAACAAGAGCGACTCTCATTTGTCGCGACAACCAATGTCTTCTGTGATTGGACAGCGCGCTCCAAAACACGGAAGCCATCATCACGCTTCAGAGCAATATGGCAGACTCCGTCAGCAGTGCGTGTAAACCTTCTGTGGAACGTACACCGTTGAATGCTACGAGTTTTCAAAAGAAGACGAGGAACAAGTTATTAAGCATACCTGGTACAAGACTCTCGGTGCAAAATGGACAGCTTCTAGTTTCGACCGGTGTCACGTCGCTCGACTATTTGCTCGGTCAGTCTGCAAAGATGTCATTTGAGTTCCAGTTTGGACTAGCAAAACGGGATAAAGTGTTTTGATTTTTAGCTGTAGGTGGATGTTAGTCAATCACTTTCCTTAAATCTGTCAGATTTTATAGGTAAAACTTGCCGTTAGTGCTTTTGGACACGACAGGGACTGTTTGACAGCATTTCATACGTGTATATGGTGACTTGCCTTAAAAAAAAAATATTCATGGATTTAACACTTAACAGAAACATGTTGTACTTGTGTGATTAATTTCTTACCTAATGGAATTTCATACAAAATGCAGCCTTGTACTTTTACTAAATTGAACCACAACTGTTATACTGTTGATGACGTTTGAATTCACAAGAGAAAAACGCACAAATATTGATGATGCAGGATAGACCTCTTTGTTATAGTTTCCTTTACTATAGAAACTAGATTAGAGGAATGCTAAAGGCCAGCAATTTGACTTTGTTCTTAGTTAATGGTATTTTTTATTTTATTATTTTTTTTGTAATAAAAACTGTAAACCTAATTTTGCATCTCCTTGTATGATCTGAATAATGTGGTTGTTTCTTATGTTGTAGATATTTCTTTTAGGAGTTAAACTATAAATAAATGTCCCTATTTGTGTTATGCATAAACTGCAAGGAAGATCATCTAAATGTATTATAGTGCCTTTTATTGTGTTACACTTAACTCTTTTTTTGTTGTTTGTTTTTAATTAACAGGTGGTGGCCTAGCAGTTGGAACAGTGCTTCTCATAGGTGAGACCTTTGTCACACATTAACCTCAACTCATTATTGTGTTTGGGCATCAAGGCTCAAATTAAGCGGTCTCACATCGCTATTTATGAGTCAAAATTCGCATTTTGCGGCTCAGAAAACACATTGAAATGCAAAACTGCGAATCATACATTGTTCGCTGTGCTTGGCAGATGTGACAATGTGATTTTGTCATCACTGCTTGCTTGCTGGCGCGGAAAGGGCAAAGCTGAATTGATAAGAAAAAATGTAAGCGCAAATGATGGAAAATGGCGGAAGTGTGGTAGCATTTCATAGTGAAATGCAGGGCGCTTACCGGTGACGTGTAAGGGTAGTAACATGGACCTTTCTCTCTGCCGAAGACGCTGAGTATGATGACTGAACCCCAGCTGAACACACTATACAGTGTTCCCTCGTTTTTCGCCAATCAGCTGACGGGATAAATCCACTCGTGCTCTCATTGGTCGATGTCGCGCCGGGAACCAATCACGTGCCTTGTATGAGTGCCCGTACAGTACATGCATGTACAAAGCCTCTTAGTCAACTCATCTCTTTGTTTGGCATGCACGGAAACCTTCTCTCGCGCGCATCAACATGAAACAACGCGTCTTTCCGCAATATGGCTGTATTTTTTTTAGTTGTATATAATTTTTTTGTATTTTTTTTTTTTATGAATATTTTGGAAAAACCCATGAAGCACTGAAGCCGCAAAACGTGAAGCGCGTAGTGGCGAGGGAACACTGTATATGAGTCTTCATATGTTAGGGGTACACTGTATTTGGCAACCGATAAATTGCGGCCGCTGCCGATATTCATGTTTACATCGCAGCTAGTGCATGCGCGAGGTGCGTTCAGGAACACTCTGTAAATGGGAGGGAATGTATTATTTTGTAATAGAGTACATAATTGTAAAAATTGATTACGAGGAAAGTTCAAAATTAGAAAATTGCTCCTCAAAGAAAAACAAATGATGACGTTGAGACATTCTTGTACAATAACATGTTTAATGCAGATAGTTAAAATCAAGAAGTGCATAGTTCTTGATGGGGTGTGCTTTTGTTAGATGTGCAGAATTAGATGGGTGAATGCAAGGCAATGCAGCTATGTAAAGCATTGGGAAAGTATAATTTAGTGTCTGCATCAGACTACAAAAGTTTATCCCCGTTGTCGACCCGATTTGCTATCGCAAAGGATTTTCCAGACAAAACTCCTTTTAGTTTGACATAATCCATGATCATCGATTTGTCCCTACGATATTCCTATGACGCCAAAATGAAAAGTCTAGCATGTTTGATTTTTTTGGGATATAGTTCCCCTGTTGTGTGACACAGCTACAAAAACCCTACAACATAGCACCTTGATGTCGAACAATAGATTGCGCCTTATGGCGGCGCCTCGCTTCCCTTGGTCGCTGTTGTCAACACAAGCAATGTTTACCGAAATAGAGCATGAATTGACAGAACGGCGGCATAATTTTTACATACAAATGTTAGTGCTAGGACTAGCTAGCAACATAGCTAGCTACATAACATGTTGTCTGCTTGCTAGTGATGTTAAAAAATATATATATTAAAATCCTCCATATCCTGGTCACCACCAAACTGAAACAAGCAGACATTCCAACAGCTTCTTCCCTCTTGCCATTAAATTGCAGGAGGATAAATGACTCTCCATAGTGTGCTTTTATGGCTAAAAAGTATTTTATGTCCAAATGGCTGTCTATTGTTGTACTAGAGCGGCTCCAACTACTGGAGACAAATTCCTTGTTAGCTTTTGACATACTTGGCAAATAAAGAAGATTCTGATTATCAGAACCAGAATCCTCTTTATTTGCCAAGTATGTCCAAAAAACACACAAGGAATTTGTCTCCGGTAGTTGGAGCCGCTCTAGTACGACAACAGACAGTCAATTGACAGAGAACACTTTGGAGACATAAAGACATTGACAAAAAACAGTCACTGCGCAATAAAGGGTTGCTAGTTATCTGGTAATGCTGGTACATTTTTTTTTATTATTATTTTTTTTACAATTGTGCAAAAAGATGCAGAGTCCTCTAGCACTTAGAGCAGTTCGAAAGACTAATATTGCAATAGTCCGGTGCAATGACCATTGTGCAAAGGGCGCCGAGACTTCAAGGAGTGTATGCAGTTTAAAGTGGCAAGTAGTGCGATAATCTGGGGACAATGTTGATTGTGCAAATGTGTTGCAGATACTCATCTGTTAGTGTGGAAATGGATTAGATGCTACTCTGGCATGAGTGGCCAGTATGGGTCAACAACAGATATGCAAATAGTTCAGCATGGCGAGACTACTACAGTGAGTGCACGAGTAATGTATAATTGTCCCCACAGAAATGTGACAACAAACTCTAGACTTATGTGAACTTTATCAAACTGTCCTCTCTTCAGCACCCCGGAATGGCACCACAGAGTTTTTTTTCCTTCTTTTTGTTCTTTTATTGGGACAGAAAATATTGCCACAATCAAAACTAGCACTTCCTCCTCCTTCCTATTGTTGCTGTTGCCGCCATGGTAACGGTCATATCTGATAGCGTTGACACGTTTCTGGTCCCACTTCCCCCGACAGCTTGATTTGACAAGATTAGCCCTATGATCGTAAAAAACAGCATACGGTGCTATCGTGATATCATAATAGCGTATATGCAGGCTAATAGAGTCACGGAATACATGGTAATGTGATTATATCATGACAATACAAAAAAAGGTACCTATTCCATTACAGTTACAGAAAAAAAGATGTAATCTTCTTGCAGGTACATTTGTTAAAAATTGGGATAATTTTGCAGGATTAGAATTTTGATGCTGGAAGAGTTGTTGATTTTGGGCCCAACCTTTTCCAGTTAGCGCCGCATCAAATTTGTGTCATAAGATAGGAGGTGTGTGTGTGCGCGCAGAATCAGAATCATCTTTATTTTGCCAAGTATGTCAAAAACACACAAGGAATTTGTCTCCGGTAGTTGGAACCGCTTTAGTACAGCAAGTCAGTCAATTGGCAGAGAATACTTTTGAGACAAAAAGACATTGAGAAGAACAGTCACTGAGCAATAAAAGGTTGCTAGTAATCTGGTAATGCCGGTACATTTTATTTATTTATTTTTTTGACAATTGTGCAAAAAGAGGCAGAGTTCTCTTGCAATGAGAGCAGTTTTAATGACTATTAGAGCAATACTCTGGTGCAATGATCATTGTGCAAAGGGCGCCGAGACTTCAAGAAATGTATGCAGTTTAAAGTGACGAGTAGTGCGATAATCTGGGACAATGTCGATGGTGCAAATGTTGCAGATACTACTCAGTCGATTGTGCAAATGGTGCAGACGCTACTCGGGCACATGAGTGGCCATTATTGGTCAACAAAAGATATGCAAATAGTGCAGCGTGGCAAGGCGACTACAGTGAGTGCACGAGTAATTTGTAATTGGCCCGACAGAAATGTGACAACAAACTCAAGACAACAAAATTGGCAGCATGTTGCAATGGAATTGTAAGTTAACTGTTTAAGAAGTTAATGTCAAGAAGGAAGAAGCTGTTGGAATGTCTGCTACTTTTAGTTTGCATTGATCAGTAGCGCTGGAAGAGCTGATGACCAGGATGTGGAGGATCCAAGAGGATTTTAATATAAACATTTTTTAACATCACTAGCAAGCAGACAAGACTCCAGGAGGCATCCTTCGCCACAGCTGCCCCTCACGCTGTCCAACTGCCTTGTGTCAACCTTCGAGACCCCCAAGTTCCTGGGAATTACAGTCTCTCAGGACCTGAAGTGGGAGATCAACATCAACTCCATCCTCAAAAAGGCCCACCAGAGGATGTACTTCCTACGGTTTCTGAGGAAGCACGGCCTGCCACAGGAGCTGTTGAGGCAGTTCTACACAGCGGTCATCGAATCAGTCCTGTGTTCTTCCATCCCATTTGGTTTGGTGCTGCTACAAAAAAGGACAAACTCCGACTGCAACGGAGAATCAAAACTGGTGAAAGGATTATCATTGGTCCACTTTTTCACTGTTTTCACTGTAGGCTTTGCGCATTTAAGTTCTTGCCTGTATGTTGGTATTAAGTGAATTAAGCAGTGATCAGACGAGCCCAGGGCTGCATGAGGTATGGCACGGTATGCGTTATTTAGCATATTATAGCAGTGGTCCAAAATGTTATTTTCCCCGGTAGGACAGTCGATGTGCTGCTTGTATTTAGAGAGTTTGTGGTTGAGTTTAGCTTTGTTAAAGTCCCCAAGAATAATGAGGGGTGAGTCTGGGTGGATATTTTTTTAATTTCGTTTACTTGTTCAGCGAGTGTTAGCAGTGCGGCGTTCATGTTAGCTTGAGGTGGAATGTAAACACCGGCGAGAATGAAAGATGCAAACTCACGTGGCGAGTAGAATGGCTTACAGGTCAAAAACAGCAACTCTAAATGCGGAATGTTTTGAGAAAATAACCAAATTAGACTCTTTTTTTTTTTTCCCTCCTCAATACCCCAATATTGCTATTTGATAGACAATTTAAAGTATTATTTTTACAGTTTGTCCTACTTAATGAATGATTTTAAGTACCATGACCAACACAATTAAATTGTTTTCCAAATTAAGCGGTAAAATTGTATGCTGACGCTCTACCATGTTGGGGATAATAATAGATAATGGAACGGATGCTCTACTCTTCGGCACGCATGTCGCAAGACAACCTTGTAATCGCAAATGTTATGATTAGAAGACCAGCTTTGATATTATCATGATATAATCGCAAATGCAATTAATTGTTAAGCGTAATTCACTCGATGCTTAATCACACACAGGAGAATTTCGCTGATGTCACCTTCCTGGCTTCTTGACAAATATTTGGAAGCAACCAGCAGAAATTCAAATGTTATTTCTTTGATAGTTCACCTGGGGCTTATGCTCACCTGAACAGAATGACCATCTTTGTCTGTGGAACAGGAAGTAGCTGAATGTCCTAATGCTGTTTTCGCTTGAATTCCAGGTGTACACTTCCATCGTAATCCTTAATTAATATGCTCCCTGGCAGATTAGCTTTTTAGAATCAAAGCAATGTGTATTTTTTAGACTAAAATGGCTTCCTGTGGATCATCATTATTATCTTTCAACATAGACAAGGCTGTGCGTATTGGTAGACAGTAAGGTTACCATATTCGTGTTTTCACTTGAAGCTGCAATTTGTGTGTGTCGAAGACCTATACCAAACTGATGATATTGCTTTGCCCTTTAATTCATCCCCCCAATCGATGCAGGAGTCAATGATGACACACTAATGCGTTCTTCCCTTCCATTTTGTGAATCAATGCACGGTTGGTTTCATCTGGTAATGAGAGACACAGTAAAGGTGAAATTTGTGTGTATCTGTGTGTGTGCTCTGTTTATCTCTAAAAGAGTGGTGTGTATGTGTGCATTTGTTTTGTTTAGTGTATTGTCTGTGTTGGTGGGTCAGAGGGAGTTTTCTGTGTGTTTGTTTATGTTTGTTTCAGGGAGTCGTCTCCTACAGTCTGCCCCTTGAGCTCTGATGGCCTGTTTGTGAGAGTCAGACATAAAATTATCAGGCTGCTCTTGTCTGCCTTTGAAGTGTCTTGAGCTGTCTGTCCAGATTTGTCAACTTGGGGGTTGGGTCGTAGGGTATGCAGTATGGCTGCTGTCTGAGGATCCTGCATCTCTGATGCTTCTGTAAGACAAGGAACAAAGCTCTTATGTTGTCCATGTGTGCTTTTACTCCATCAGTATTTGTTGAGAATTTACTTTTAGGCATAATGGTCATTAAAAGTAGTTTTTTTACAAGCTTTGAAAATCGTTGCAAATATATTTGAAGGGTGAATCTTCAGGGGCAATAAAGCTTTAATAGTGTATTATGTTGGTGGCTATTATTTAAACTCCGCTCCAGATTTTGATTGTTCCACAAGAGGACAAAGCAGCAAGTGTTGACACACAATGATTAGCAGACTTCCTCATCCTAAGCCCCAAAAAATTATAATTACTTATTTTTTTACATGTTATAGTTTTGTCTTTTAAAACAAAAAGCAGGTACTCCTATGTGATGACACCTTTAGATCATGCTTAACCCTTTTGATGTTTGACAGGCCATTGGTCGAAAGTGTAAGGAGTGACACTAAATAGAAAAAATTATAGAAACGATATATTTTTACAAAATGGGATATTATGAAAAAATATCTAATATTTTGAGCAGAAAGCCCTGTTTTTCTATTTTATATTAACGCCAATAAAATCCTACATTTTATGTGTGAATTTCAAAATTCTCAAACAAACAGATGCTTGTGAAACTTTTCCTGAAGTGTAACTCGACAACATCCTCAACACTCATCCTAGATTTATTGCATTTATGCTCAAAATATTCTGACTTTAATCTGGTGATTTTGTGGGCGGCTGTGGCTCAGTTGGTGGAATGGGTCCTCCAGTGACCGAAGGGTTGCCTGTTAAAATCCTAGCTCTGACTGCTACCGCAGTGTCCCTTGGTAAGACAACTGACCGCCCATTGTAAATGGGTGAATGTCAGGCTTTATAAAGCGCTTTAGGCACCATATATTGTGGATAAAGTGCGATATAAATACAAATAATTTAAAATTACAACATTTTATATTGTAAAATTACAACTGTAGAATGATGAGCTACTTGGCTAAAAATATGTAGATTTGTCAAGGGCATATACAGTAAAAAAAAAAATAATAATATATTGACAATACTGTATGTCTGCTTATTGCACATTTTTTACTGTACACACATACAGTATTGTAATATCACATCGACCGAAGTCTTGTAAGTGGGAAAACACAATGACCTAGATATTTTTTCTCCTCCTCCTCCTCCTCCTACTGCTGCTACAGCTAATATGATTCACTCCCCCTGGTTGAAAGTAAATAAGCTGGAGGCCTTCCCCACTTTACCAAACCTTTGTCACCATAAGCAAAAAAAAAAAAAAAAAAAAAAGTCAAAATCATCCCATAACTATCCAGAATGACTGATCCACCTTGAAGATATGACTCCCCCACCCCCCTGTTGCTTCTATACCCCGCAACCGCCAGCCCCTACCTTTTACCCCCCGCCTCAACAGCCTAATGACTCCTGGAGGTTCCATTTGTAAGGCTCCCATAGAAACACTACCACAATAGACCACATCTTGAGAGGGCCCATCTGGGAGTCTTTGTTGAGCCTGCTGAAAGCCACAAAGGCCTGCTGACCTAGAAAGCCATCAATAAGAGAACAGGGAGCCCCACCGACAACAAATTGAAGAGCCGTGGAATTTCCTGGGCCATCCTTAGTCCGTAGGTGAGGACATAGACTGGGAACGTGGGAGGTGGAATTCCCTGGATGCTCGAGAATGACACATCAGGATGTCATTCCCAAGCTGTCGGCTGTGTGCCCGTTACCTTTAACTGTCACTGCCGCCTTTGTCTCACTGCCCACTAGTTGTCATTGTTTGGAGAGCCCTATGAAATCTTTACAAAATGCTGATTGTGACAGGAAGCATCAGTGGCATGCTGGGCAGAGTTATGTGTCCTGCTTGGGGGGGTAATTGTGATGATGCTTTCTTTTTTGTTGGTTTGAGGTGTGGATCGGCCTGATGGTCACTTTGTGTTCAATAAGCAAGTGTACCTTTGGGACTCATTTGTTAGACCCAGTGATTCCTCTGTCACGCATGCTCTGACTCGAAATGACATTACAATTCAACTGGTGTATTGAATTATAAGCCTGTGCCGTGTGGAGGCTCTATTTGAAGGTTGATGATGAAAACGTGACACAACCAGGAAATCTCCCAAAGGCTTGAACATCTCCTGTGTCAATATCACTTTAGTGCCTTTGATGCCCTTATCAGAATCACTCAGTCATCATGAAAATGTAGCACAATAATGAAACTGTGAGATCCTATTATAAGTTGCAAAACATTTGCATACATACCAGAGCAATGATCTTTTCAAATGTTTCCTTCCTTTTACACCTTTTTCCCCCCCATCGGATCTATACAATTTTGGCATTTCCCACACACTGCTTTGCTAACGTGTTATAAGTGGTTCAATGATATAACATTTAAAAAAAATTCAGGACTTTATTGTCTACAGCAAGTCATTTTGATCATGTATATTCTCTTTTCTTCATCCTGCTGAACATTTTGCATGTCTCTCCGTTCCCTCCGATGTTTTCAGTGACATTACAACCAGCCTTTTGTCTTTTATTCTTTAGAGGCTGAAACAGTGGATTGTTGCAGAATAAATATTTACAATTATGTTTTGTAATATTCATGATAATCTGTGTGTAGTTAAATGTTGTAAAAAAGTCAGTTTGCTAACGTAATAATGTGCTCAATAAATGTTAACATTAACCAAAAATGTCCACCCTCTCCTTGTCCACCCTGTCTGCAAGCTCAAATATTTTGTTGTTTGCATGTACATTGTCTGTTGTCTGTAGGTAATTTATTTATATAAAAAAAAAGAAAAGTGTGGGAGTTTATATGCATTCCTGACAGCATAACATCTACTTCATACGATTAATATGAAGTTCTATGGAAAATCAAAAATATTGGGGGTGTGAAGTGAGGATGTTGAAAAGGTACATTTTAAGTAATATTGAGTCTCCTTGAATCTCAAGTTGAGGTCTTCATAGAGGAAGGATTCTCCAAAGGGTGCAGTCCCTTCGACATACATTCCTTCAAATGAGATTCATGTGAGTTAGATGTCAGGGACCTTTAACAGGGACCACACTTCTTCTACCTCCCGTTCCCTGTTCACCTTCCAGCTAGCGTACCTTGGGAACGGGTCAGGTGAATACTGTGAGTAGAGTATGGCTGAGTCCTTGCCAAAACCTTGACAAGAGAGGAAAATGAAGATGCACACAGTGATTGTCACATCACACATAGTAACACCTACAGTGTGTCATTGTGCCACATCGAGTGCCATCGACCTTCCTAAGTTAGCCAAATCCTTACACCAATTATAGTCAGCCACTGTGATGTAGACATGAAGAGCTGAATTCAAAGTTGTGATGTGAAGGAATGGTCAGAATAGACAGCGATCCTGTATAAGCTGTGATCGACTCCTTGTTTTGTTATATGACATGAAGGTGAGATTTGGGAATTCTTTTCTTGGGGTCTGTAGGGATTAGCTTCATTTTTCTCTTTTAATTTCGTCTGGTACGTGTACCTGATATTGGAACTTTTTTTTGTGTCACTGTAATGGGATATGATATTTGTTTTGTGTGTATTTCACTGGAAATAAACCAAACAAACACACTGGACTTCTGAAATGTTGCCAACCCTTGTTTCTTTTCAACAGAGGAGGACTATTATGATAGCTACTCACGTATGATCCTAAAATACTTCCTGGCAGAAGGAGTGGTGTGTCGACATGAACTCTTCCTCGCCGCAGCTCAAGATCACCCGAATGACATCTTTCAGGTAAATGAGAGAAGGCTTCTGCTTTGCATGGTAGAGTTTTACCTTACATTTGTAGATGTTGTGACGTACTGTGTTAATTTACAATGGTTTTCCGAAGTGTTCCTGAGCCAACGTGGCAATATCCTTTACACAATGATGCCACTTTTTAATGCAGTGCCGCGTGAGGGCTCGAAGGTCACGTTCATCAAATGTTGGTTTTCGGCCTTGCAACTTAGGCTAATAGATTTCTCCAGATTATCTGAATCGTTTGATGCTATTATGGACCAAAGATGATAAAATACTTAAATTTGACTATTGACTATTTGCTCACACAGTTGACTATTTGCTTACACAGTTGTACACAAAGTGGTGAACCTCACCCCATCCTTCCTTGTTAACAACTGAGCCTTTCAAGGATGCTTCCTTTATACCCAATCATGGAACTCACCTGTTGCCAATTAACCTGTACACCTGAGGAATGTTCCAACCAGTTGTTTTTTTGAGCATTCCTCAACTTTCCCAGTCTTTTTTTAGCCCTGTCCCAGCTTTTTTAGAACGTGATGCATGCATCAAATTCAAAATGAGATATTTGCAAAAGAACTACAATTTTCATCTGTTTGAATATTAAATGTCTGGTCTTTCTACTGTATTAAACTTAATATAGGTTGAAACTCATTTGCATATCATTGTATTATGTTTTTATTTACATTTTACACGTTTCAACTTCATTGAAATTGGGGTTTGTACTTTTCAAAGCTTTTATTGCTTTCAATGTACAAGTGGAAGGGAAAAGTACGTGAACCCTTGGGAATTTCTAAAATTGCTCATAAAATCTAATCTGATTTTTATCTAAAACACAAGAACAAACAGAGCTTGCTTAAATTAATGCCAGACAATACCACATTATCTCTTTACAGTGCATAACATGTAAGCATTCAGTGGACAGAGAGGAATAAGTGAGGGAAGTGAGGTTTGTCACTGGATGACAAGATGACACTACAGGTTTTTTTTGGTTTTTTTTACCTCATTGAGCCTTCTGCGCTGTGCTCTTACAATCATCTTTACATGAAGCCCACTCCTTAGAAAAGAAACAACACTGCTGAACTTTCTGCACAACTTGTATGTTTTGTAAAGACTTTTCGAGATACTTTTGTAACCTTTTCCAGCTTTCATACATGCAAATCAGTCGCCTTTCAGCATAATTCATCGTTTTGAACTCGAAATAGGCCATTTACGTAAATCGTATAGATCCGATGAGTTTTTCCTGGAAGGGGGGGGTTGCCGTTACTAATGTCATAGGCTGTTTCGTACTCCTACGCTGGCAGCTAGATCCATTCCACACATCCACCATCCATACACAGATGTAATTGTGAATATTACTCCGCGGCAGACTACTATGCGGCTGAGGTTGCACCTGTGCACTCAAAGTCACAGGAGTTGACGAGACCAGAAAAAAACTTGCACCGCTTCTGCTGTTAATAAGTCACGGTGCTTTTACTCCATTACCATGATCTAAATGTTGCTCACTACTTTTATTGATCAATTATTGCTTATTTATCAACCATTTCGTGCGCAAGACTACGACTTTGACTTCCGCATCGGGCGCTGTTTGCGTCATCCAGTTTAAGTGCGAGTGACATTTTAGTCTAGTTCACCAATCAACGACACAAGAAAGTCACATGACCTCACACGTCTTCCATTGGGCTTCCCGCACATAGGTATTCACACTAGATAAGCCTGCCCTGCTGATCGTCGTGCGAACGTGGCGGCCATGTTGGGAAGGTCGTCGTTACCATGAAGGCAACGGAGCGCTACTCTTGTTTACATTTAGATGAACAAAAACAACAGCTTTCATGTATTGTAGTATTTTTCTGGCACTGTCTCCCCAAACGTGAATATTTCAGCTCACTTATAACTTGAGAAAACACCGTGCAATAAAGTTTTTTGTAGTTTTGATTGTGCATACAAACACACAGCAACATCAGAATTTGTACATTCACATTTTAGTTTGTTTATTTTATTTTTTTTAATTGATGTTCAGTCTGTGGTTAAAAAAAAATCAGAATTTCACAATTAACTTTAAGCCACACCTCCAATCTTTTCTCATTGATTGAACTCCGGGTTAGCTCACACTTGACTCTGATTAGCTCTTTTAGAATCTGTAGCCGAGAGGTTCACTTACTTGTTCCTCCCTGTCCTGTGAATGTTTTTGTAATTTTCAATAAAAATATCCATCCATCCATCCATCCATTTTCTTTACCGCTTATACTCACCAGGCTCACCAGAGCCTATCCCAGCTATCTTCGGGCGGGAGGCGGGGTACACCCTGAACCGGTCGCCAGGCAATCGCAAAGCACATATAAACAAACAACCATTCGCGCTCACATCCACACCTATGGGCAATTTAGAGTCTTCAATCAACCTACCACGCATGTTTTGGGGATGTGGGAGGAAACCGGAGTCTCTGGAGAAAACCCACCCAGGCACGGGTAGAACATGAAAACTCCACACAGGCGGGGCCTGGATTTGAACCCCGGTCCCCAGAACTGTGAGGCAGATGTGCTAACCAGTCGTCCACCTTGCCGGCCAATAAAAATATGAAAATATAATTGTGTGGTCTTCGTTTAAGCATACTCTTTCTTTATTCTTGGGATTTAGATGAAAATCTTACTACATTTTACGACCAATTTAAGTTGAACAAATTACAAAGGGTTCACATACCTTTTCCTCATATTGTAGAAGGCTTTTGCAAAACTGTTCAAGTTACCCTATATTAAAATTAGCAAACATGTAATATTCAATCACGCAGGGTTTTAAAGGCAATCCATCGGTTGTCACTGTACAATGTAAACAATATTGAAGGCACACAGTCTTCAAGATGTGTCTGGGTCAGCGGGCGTATCACAAAGGTCGCGGGTGGCATGGTTGTGATATTGTCAAACTGTTTCTTGATGCATTGCTGTGTGAAGAGGCCTGCAGTCACAGAAGCTAACTGCCACCCGAAATACAGGGGGTGGGCCTCTCTCGCACTGATTGATAGTGGGAGGGGTCACAGCCTCACCCTCTCTTTACATTTCAAAGGTTTATTAAGACAGGGGCACTCTGAATGGGGATATATCACATTATTTAGTGTTTTCACCAAAATAAACAGCCAGTCCTCAATGCTAAGGTGGACATTGATGCATTATTTTTATGCCGATATAAAAACATTATATGAATATTTTTGTTAAAGCTGAACAGCATCTTTATTCACGTGCACTGGAATAATCTGCTTGCCATTCAAATTTGGAACCTGGATGTTATTTACGCTGATCTTTGATTTAGTATCATGTTTTAATGCTATTATCCATCCATTTTCCATATCGCCTATCCTCACTAGGGTCGCAGGCACGCTGGAGCTTATCCCAGCTGACTCTGGGCGAGAGGCGGGGTACACCCTGGTCGCCAGCTAACTATTAATAAATAATAACCCACTATAATTGAAAATCATCTAATGCTGCAAAAATATTTGTCTGTCTTGCATGTGTTTGGAAATCAATATAGCATTTCATGTTTCTCAACATGAAATGTAACTCAGTAGTAATTTTGCAGCCGTTTATTGCATTGAGTTGTGTAGAAATATATACCAAATTTCACACCCATAAAGATAATTAAAAAACAAAATATAATGAAAAGAATAACTAGAACATTCAGAGAGTACAGTCAGACCTATGCAAAGGCTGTGGTCTGCCAAATTAAATGACTTGAATATAGCATCTTAGTAGCTCAATTGACCCAAGATACATTCAGATACAACATTATTTATGAATCCAAAGGAACAAATTATAATAGTATCCCACGTAAACCTATCAAATTACCACCTGCTGTGGAGAGATTTGACAGAGATATAAGCCTCTTGGAGCATGTTTAATGGGATTTGCAATGCTAAATTCAAATTGCTGCCAAATGTGCAATCAAGATCAGAAACTTAGTTTGACAGTACAGCTTCTGACCCTGCATGTACATTTTCAAATCAAATAATGTCTTCTTTGTTTTTTTGCAATTATATAATATTGGACATTTTTATACTAGTATGTTTACCTAAACATCATGAACAACGGATATGGATGTATCAAAATGTAGATGTGAGGTTGTACACAAACAAAAAAACAACCTGTCTTTGACTTGGGTACAAACTAGGGCTTGAACAATTTTAAGAAAAGATCTAATTTCAGTTTTTGTGGCAGATATTAAACCATGAATAATGAATATCAACATACTGGATGGCGAAAATTAAAAATGTGATTACAAAAAAATAAATACTGTATTTCAACATTAACGTAACACGTACTCATCATGTGTGCAGGAACTACCAGATCCCATTTTAGACGACGTTGCCATTCGCAAATCAGCGGACCAGCCGAGATTGTCTTGTGAGCCTCAGGATGGTTTAGATGCCATGAAGATTGCCTGGCGTTATCAGAATCTCCCAAAAGTACAGGTAATCAGGTATAATATATTTTTATGGTTTTATATAAAGATATATATATGTTATAGTTCAGGTTTCTATGTCATTCTGCTCCTTTTCATAAAACGTTCAAGCTCTGATAAATGATGTTATGGGATAGAACAGCAGAGACTTTCTGGATTGTCTCCACCACTAAGTCCATCAGCATTCTAAACTTCTTTGTGGAGTGAATGAGGCCTCGGCCTCTCTTTTCAGAGCTGGAGCAGATTACTCACACTTAGCTAGCAATAGGTAGGCTTTTCACTGGTCCCCAGCCCTAATATACACACGCCTGCACCCCTGCTTAGCCTGGGAAACAAGGGTACTTTGCAGCCTGGGCTTTGACAAGTCTGCTCGCTCAACCCTACGACCCAGACCTGCGCCTCTGTCTTCTCTCAAATCCATGCCTTTCCCCCTGCTAGGGTCGGCAGCCCTACACTCTTTCTTCCGCTTTGAGAAGAGGTGACCCAGCCCCCCCCACGCCCCCCCCCCCCCCCCCCCCCCCCATACTGCACTCTCCCCCCTTTTGGTCTATAATCCATATCGCTATGTGGATTAACAGCACACAGTGTGTCCCTGGGGATCCTCTCCCTCTTTCTCTCCCCCTGGAAACTTCTTTATATCTGTGTCCTTTCGTCACCTCTCCCCCTTCCCCTGTAAAATCGTCTTTACAAACCTCTAGTAAGCTGAACCAGAGGATTTGCATCCCAAATTCACCCCCAGAGTCAACGCTTACTTTCCCCTTACACACACCTCTCCCAGCATTGCCTACTGTGTGTCTCTCCCAATGAAGACATCAGATCAAAGGTGAGACTGTCAGGGCAGGGAAGGAACGCTAAGCGGGTTGCCCAGCTCACAAAAAAAAGATGAGCCCCTGAGCCCCCTCCCTGCCCTGCTGACCTCCTCGTCCTGCTAGGAGAAGGACACACCGGGGGCCCTAATCCAGATTAGGAGTAGATTAAGGGTGCCTCTAACAATGGAATCCCTGGTTTCACTGAGAGAGAGGAGCTCAAACTCTCTCTTTCAGATGCAGGAAAACATCCGCCTTCCCCTGCGTCTCTGACACGTTTTCTTTCATAGCCAGAAGTGGACATTTATGTGAAGAAATGATTAAGAGCGTGTTCATAGTGGTTGTTTAACTTCTCTGTTGCAGGAATGTTGAGGAATGACCCATAAACAATGCAATTGCGTTACCATAGTGTTTTGGAGCACCCTCATTTAACATACCAGAAAAAAACAAATATTACTATTTTCTCTTTTGTTTCTCATTTGATACGAGTTAAAATTCAGTTGTTGCAAAACAGGCACCTGAAGTTGACAGTTTGGATTTGGAGTGACGATTTGGAATTTGTCTGCATCATAATGATACACTGGATTTGTAGTCTTTTGTCTGCAGTGTCCGATCTATGCGGTATGAGATATTATTTTGGAACATGTGTTTTGTGTGTTTCTAACAGTACGATTTTTGCCAAAATGGTATCTCAAGCTTCATTTTGGACAAATTTGACATTTTCTATCCTAGTGAAATTCATAAGAGAATACAGACAGCAAACAGCATGGTCATCTACGGCAGTGCATTTTTACATTTTCCACTACCAAATACTTTTTAAAACTCCTAAGTGTCTAAAGAGTTCATATACCTTAACATGCAGGTGACTTTATTTCCCCGCTCAGAGTGCTCTTGCATCCTCGTCTCGGTTCGGCCACTACTATGATGTTTCCAAGACGATGGAGCCAGAAATCCGCCAGGCAGCCAAGTGCCACCACTTCTACCTTCCAGAGCATCCCAGCCAGTCATCAGCCACACACAGGTAAAAGAACATGACATCATCTGGAGAACACTAGCAAACCAATGAGACACCATCCTGAGAACACATGCAAAATACACGCGGCATTGTCTACAAAATGCATTTATACAACGAAGACATCCCCATAGACTACTTGTAAAAAGCATGGCATTGTTCTCACAGTATAAGGAAACCAGGCATGTCAGCAGACCAAAGTAATACAGTCTTTAACTAGACAGCCAAGAAAATGAAAATAAATTTGATTTAGAAGAGTATAATTTCAATACAGTGAACCCAGATTTATTACAGAGGTTCCGGAAAAAAACATTTCATGGAAACACCTTAAATACATTTAAAATTATTAAAAGACACTTAAACTCATTAAAACACACCTTTTAAACAAATTGTAAATGTATTTGAAGACAAAATAATCACAAGCACAGGATGTAGCAAATACTCTTCGTATTATAGTGTCTGTGTTGTGTCACAGTAATTAATGTTTTATTCTTCTGTTAGCATTCAATAACCCTCTGAAAAGTGCACGTGAGGATATAACAATAAGTCTACTGTAAAAACACGCCAAAAAATGTAACTTAAAACTCAGCCATAACACGGGGTTGCGGACGATGTGCTGTATAGCAGGTAACGTTTGTTATAATTTGGGGCAGCAGTAGATAATTTGTAAGGACTTGAGCTTTGGAACCAGGGGGTCATGATGAGTTCCGCCATGGACAAAAGAAAATGGCAATTTGATTTTGGAGCTATGCTAGTCTGCTTCCTGACTACTTCCAAGATGCCTTTGAGCAAGGCATCGACCTAACACCACCAGTTCCAGAAGTGCTGCATTGTTTGTGCGACCCTTTCACTCTGACATCACTCCTTGCATGCCTACGTGTGTGGGATCAGTTCTATGTATGGTACTGCAGAATTTAATTTCCTCATGAAGGATATGAGTATGATAAATAGACAACTGTAAAAATTAAACCGCTTTGATTGGGATTCTTTCTTACCATGGCAAAAATAAAGCATCAAAAGTCAGCATACTAATTCAATGAGGATTCTTGTCTTTTTAGCATCTGATACAAATGAATAAAAATCTGGCCTAAGTAGCTTTTCCTCTGGTCTAAAAGGTTCAGCCTCTTGGAAAAGTTGTGTATGCCTATTCAAATAAGGGTCGTGTTTGCTCAGCAACTGTTTGATTTCGCCCGTGTTGAGTGTACTTAGGGTTCAGAGGTCATGCAGACTCTTTACTCAGAGAGTGCTGCTGAGCACACAAGGGCACACGAAGAGGCACACTCACTCACTGGGTAAATACAGCAATCTGGAGCACAGAGGATGAGGAGGAGGCTTTATAGAGTCTGTCTTTATTTCAGCAAACACTGTTAAACACAAAACCAGTGCAAACACATTAAATGTTGTGGATACCCATTTAATCCATGTACCAAAGTGCACAACATAGTTTAACATAAATATTACCCATAAGAGCAGAAAGAAATAATGTCTTCTCGTTATGACATTTAGATGTGCATGTCTTTGGACATCTCTGTGGGTTTGATCATCAAGACATTTAAACAGCAGGAAACTTACACCTGCACAGCACCATTGTGCCCACAGCCCCGCCCTGTCACTGCTGCACATAGATACACACTCACATTACACGCATGCAAATGGGCCAGACTAACTCTAAGCAGGCTTCGCCCCCTTGCACGTGTCCACAGCACCATGTCGCTACCCTAGCTGTTAAATTGCTCCGTTTCACTTGAAGGCATAATTGGCCCAAATTGCTCTCTATGTGATACAGATCCTGTTGTTTAAAACTAGGCATCTCCCACACCTCCCCCCCTTATTTTCCCCTCAAAGAAAGGGGAACATTGAGATAAAGAAGCTTCCCCATGTATGATCCTAATTAGCCGACGCGCTAGCCCCTGTAGCTAAGCACCTAGACCTTATTGGTACCTGAATGAAGGGTGCTCAGTAGGGGCAGCTGACATACAATGATGTCCTACACAATGGGTCCCAAGAAGAGGCAACCTTTCACTCAAGTGCTTGTCAAGCCCCCCACCCCACCTCCTTACTCAGAGTAGGGGCATGGGCAGAGAGGCCTGTGAGGGTAGGTGTCCTTCTTTCACCAAACCCAGCTCTATCATTAGTCTCAGCAGGGTCAGGAGGCACTATTGTTGAACTGAATAAATGAAATGGAGTGCATGGATATACTTGGGACAAGTGTAATCGACACAAGTGTGTATTAATGTTCCTAATGCGAGGCTATTGATGTGTGACCGATATTTGTGCAACAGCGCTTCGCGGCCTGCGGGTCAAATTGATAAGTGACACTGCAGCCCAGTGTGACTCAGTGCAGACTGGTCATTAAAATGGCGTTCTTAAGTGGAGGGTCCTGTGTTAAAACGACAGGGTTAACATTCCTATTGGCCGCCCAATAGGCACAAAGTGAGCTGAGCCGTTGGTCCCATAGTGGTGTGTGCACTTTCTCAGTGGTACAGATGCTCCCCTTGATTAAACACCAAAATGCTGTCCCCGCTTAGTATTAGATATCAGCATAAGCACGTCTCATATGTCTGTCTTGTCTGTGTGTCAAGGCACGATCAAAACCTCAGGGGAGCTGACAGCGAACCAGTCATGTTGTAATTTAATCAAGCAAATAAATTAATTGGATCTCTTGATAGTGGCTCCAGAAAAGCACAGTCAGGAGGAGCATGCTGGTGGATTAATCCACCACGCTGATAGGCTTGGCCCAGTTTTATCAAGATCATGTCAATTAACAAGAGTTTTCCTGTTCAAAGTTAGGTTTTTTACTGTCTCTCTACTTGTATCCCTTATGTTCCCTTTCTCCTCTATACTTCCAGTCCCATGCTTGAGTCCTACTCTGCATTGCTGAAATCCATTGAAGAGGTCATATGCAGAGAGGGCTTTAATGTGTCAGCATCCATGGTAAGAGCCAGAAAAGAAAGGCCACTTTCCATTATGACACTAAATACTGGTATTCCTTGTGTTTAATAATGTTAGATGATTGTGAATGATGAATGATTATAACTAAATGATAGATATATTTGAATACAGGCCTCACCTGTGTGGAGTTTGCATGTTCTCTCTGTGTCTGCGTGTGTTTTCTCTGAATACTCCGGTTTCCTCCCACATCCCAAAAACATGCATGGTAGGTTAAGTGAAGACTCTAAATTGCCCGTAGGTGCGAATGTGAGTGCGAATGATTGTTTGTTTATATGTGCCCTGCGATCGGCATGACATTTTTGTCATGTATCTCAACTATCAAATCATCCTGATCCACAGCCAAAAGAGCTGTGATTACATTTGTGGTATTATCTTTTTACAGAAACAGTTTGGAACGTAGCACTGCAGTAAACTTTGATGTGGCACATGGGCTCCAAGTGTGCATTGTGCCTACGTTCATTGAATCACTCAATTTTGGTGAAGGTGAAATGTTGCCAGACCTGCCAGTAATAACATGTTTCAAGTGGTAAATTCACATTTGTTTATATTTGTTCTTCACCAAGAGTAGCCATCTCACTCTCCGATGTTATTAAATGTTTTAACAAGGAATTATTTTCCAACACATTTTTGTGGGTCTTTTGACAAAAATGGGATGGGACATGAAGCAGGACTGGCTTGTATTGTTTTATCGTCCCAGGCTGGTTTTCGTCCATATGGTTGGCCGCTTGTCCTTTTCTGGACTTTAAGTGGCTCGGTTCCCCCAGTGTTTCTATAGGCTAAACTATAGGAGTTCAATTTGGGCTCTCTTTCTGATGTGACAGCAACTTTTATGTTATCAAATTTCACCCCTGTCATGCTCTAGTCATCAAATTAGAGTCTCATTTGATGCTCTGAGTTTGCTTGGTAACACAGAGCGGGCATATCTAATTATGACAAGCGCCCACGTACAAAAATAAAGCTCATGCGACGGTGTAATTGTTATTTTTTTTTTTATATATGTATAGTTTTCCGGTGTCCCTCTGTGGGGAAACTATGAGCCAAGTGTGAAAAAAACTCAAACAATAAGGTTTATTTTTCTTAGATTCCGGTGATAGTTATCCTAACGAATCTTAGGTCATACTGTTAGGAAAGGAAGTGATGGCGAGTGAGGTGGAGGCAATTTTGGGAGGGTCTAGATTAGGGGTGGGCCAACATTTTGGCTCAGGGGCCACATTGACTTTTAAAATTTGACAGGCGGGCCAAGCCAGAACCAGATGCTTACATATCAGAAAGAAAAAGAAAAAAGGCATTTTAGTGTTAATACTTAAATTTACTTTTAATGGGAACAGTGTTGTTTTGTTGATCACCTTTTTTTGCTAGTTTTAGTTAGTTTTGTTGTCAATTCTCAGAACACATCTGAGGTGTTCATCACTCAGCTAGGATCTGTAAGGATCTGTATTTTGTTGGTGTTCATCACACTAAACGTCTGTTCACACACGTGTAGAGCCAAACACCACCAGCATCCTCTGTGACATCCTCCGGATTTTTGGAAATTTGTCTGCGCTTAACGAAGCATAAAACTCATCCAGTTTGAGAGTTGAACTTCTCTTTTAAGACAGTATCACATCGGAGATCAATCAGTTCCATCTGCAGCTCCCGTGGCGTTGTTTCCGGGTCTTGTGTGACTGAATCTTGGATGGCAGTTTGTCAGATAAAGGTGTTTTGCTGAGCCTGCAAGCTTGATTTTTAACCGCTACTTAGTTATTTTGAGCACCTGCCAAGTGGCAGGAATATCACTTATCCACAGTATATTAAAAAAAAAAAAAAAGCATTAGCTTAACTGTACCCATTACTTGGTAATGTACGCCACACAAGTTACAGTTACATCAACATGAACCAATAACTTAAATATTAGTGTTAAATCAGCAACTTAGTGCAGAATTGACGTGAAAACACAGTACAATAAGTACCTAAACATAAACAAGCCCACTATTCTCCGTACACTTCTCTAAAGACTCTTAACTGATGGATGGATGCCGATTGTGGTCCATGAAGGCAACTGTGTGTGTGCCTGCGTGTACCTAAGTGAGTGGCGGTATGATATTGGGGGCATACAAACACACACACACACACACACACCATTGCTCTTACCATCGTAATTTTGATGTGAATAGCGAGAAAAGGTGACAAGATTATGCAACTGTTTAACGAGCAAAGCTGTGGGTGATTGACGGCTGGGAGAAGCACTTACTTCGCAGCGCATCAAACCAGCTCATAGTCCGGACCACAATGGAGTTGAAAGTTTTCACTTTTCATTGTAAATATTATTTAAGATAAGTATTGTAAGTCCTTCAGTGGGACAGTCCTTAACCTCCATGACCGATTTATGACCGCACACTTCGGTATGACCCACAATGCATCGCGCACTTAACACGCCAGTAAAACTGTATTCTTTGTGTAAATAAAAAAGTAACAACAATCAAATACACTTTTTACAAAGGAAAATAACAAAAATAGTATGGCGATAGTGAAATCATGCATTTCTTTGCACTTTTATGGTATTGCACCATGCATTGTCGACTCAACAATCACCTCCCAATCCCTTTCTTCCACTTATCTAGAAATCAGCAGTCTTTGTGTACGGTTAAATGCTGTTGAATGGCTGGAGTGCAAGTTTTCGAGTCACCAGCAACTTGGCTTTACACGATCAGGATTTTTGGGACCGATAAGCGAGTTTAAAAAAAATGATAACCGATCACCGATCCGATCACAAAATGGAGCAATGTGTCTATTCAAATGACCTGTTCATTTACTGTATCTATTTGTGTACTTAATTCCTCAAAAAGGGCAGCACGGTGGACGACTGGTTAGAGCGTCAGCCTCACAGTTCTGAGGACCCGGGTTCAATCCCCAGCACCGCCTGTGTGGAGTTTGCGTGTTCCCCCCATGCCTGCGTGGGTTTTCTCCGGGTACTCCGGTTTCCTCCCACATCCCAAAAACATGCATTAATTGGAGACTCTAAATTGCCCGTAGGCATGAGTGTGAGTGCGAATGGTTGTTTGTTTCTATGTGCCCTGCGATTGGCTGGCAACCAGTTCGGGGTGTACCCCGCCTCCTGCTCGATGACAGCTGGGATAGGCTCCAGCACGCCCGCGACCCTAGTGAGGAGAAGCGGCTCAGAAAATGGATGGATGGATGAATTCCTCAAATAATTATATTTACAAAAAATAATGTATCTTTGTTCATCTATTTATGCCAGTGAAGCATAGTGACAGACAGAACAAATGAATGGTATTCTATTAGACTGCAGGAAGTACATACAGTAATTAATGTATGCACCTTTTGTGACATTTTTGCTTGTTGGTGTGCCATGAGATTTTTCAATTGTAAAATATGTTCCTTGGCTCCATAAAGCTTGGAAATCACTGCTCTACTCAGATTGTGTATTCTAATCAGTCAGGTCAAAACAACATTACAACATGACAGAAATAATGAGTGCTAACTTACTGTAATTAAATTACTTTATTGTAATTAAATTACTTCACCCACACCGAAACTTTAGAGCATGATTCGACAGAACAGCGGCATGTTTACGTACAACCGTTAGTGCTAGCACTAGCTTGCTAGGCTACATACCGTTTTTGTTGCCTGCTTGGGAGCTGTATCGTATTAAAAGTACGTGAAAATACCTCAAGCAAGCCTTAAACGAACGTCCTCTCCTGTCCTGAGTACCGGTGACCACCAACACGTTTTCCCCCATTTTGTCCTTATAATACAGTCGGCGCGATCCACTCTTCTTGTTGTCGCCACGGTAGCGAGTGTATCCGGTTGCATTTGAGTTGACAAGATAAAGCCCAACGATCATAAAAAATGGGACGTGGTGGTATCGGAATACAAGATTTTAGTGAAATCTTGAAAAAGCAAATTTGTCTTGTAGTCTGATCCCGGGCATTACGTGTTTGTCCCACACCGACGACATCTTTTTTTTTATAACTTTATTGGCCGTCAGATATTTACAGTACTACGTCAAAAGACACACGACAAGGCTAAAAATAAGGCTTTTGGATTCAAATATACTGTGCACGATGGCGAATCGGAGTAACTGTCTTTGCGCATTGATTAGATCGGCGAATTATGACATTAAGGCCGATCAGCATAAAATGCTAATTATCGGCCGATACCGATCAGGTCGATAAAATCAGTGTGAAATTTACCAGAAACAAATCACGACTTACTGAGAAACAATAATGACTCAAAAGTGACTGTAGTCTGGCTACTCTCCTGGGGAAAGTATTACATTACTTTCCTCGTTACCCAAAATAGCGGAATTTGGGAGTAACGCTTTACCAGCATCACTGCTCAACACAGACTATCGAATTTTATTTTCTTTGGTCCACTCATGGTTGATGTGTTCAGAGCAGTAGCAGAGTAAAAACAGAACAGCCAAAGTCAAGTCAATGTATCACTGTACCTACTGCGCTACCTGGTAAAACCAATGGGCATTACAGGACAACCTAGTGGAACCACTGGGCATTACAGCATAACCTGGTAGAACCACTCGGCATTACAGGACAAGGTCAAAAGAATGTTGTCATGATTTTGAAATGATTTGGGGGATTCTGTACCAATCTTTGGCGTGCCGGATTGAAATGATCAACGGGCCGGATATGGCCCGCTGGCCCGTACTTTGCCCACCCCTGGTCTAGATAATAGAGGAGGAGGGTTGAAGTGGGCAAGGAGACGTATAAAAAGTAAAAGCCAGCAGATTTAAGACGAGCTTCGTAAATCACTCGTGGCTCTCACCTCAATAATCGGGAGACATCTCGAAGAAACCCCAAATAAAAGGCAATTGTACTAAAGGTTAAAACCCTCTCACAGTTTTGGACAGGCTTCTCCATTCTCTCACTTTCAGTGATATATATCCCACTGCTATTTTGCTCCGTCTTCATAGGAGTGGGATACCGTTGATCCCTTGTTTTGGGGTGGGGTATTTCAAGGGAAGTCACTGCAGCCTTACCAAGGCCCACTTGGCTGTCGAGCCTCGCTTTGGTGCCAAGAATGTGCTGGGGTTTCTGGGTGGCGGCCATATTGGAAGCCTGTCTGACAGGTCCATTGTGCGTGTGTCAGATGGCCTCTGTGATTGGGCAGTTGTGTCCACTCACGTTTGGGCACTGTATTGCGATCGTCTGTACTGCTGAGCCGACTGTCCAGACTCATATGGAGTTTGGGAATACAACCCAAAACACAGCACCTATAATTAAAAACGACAATCTGTTACTCTTCATATTTGCTGTGTGAACTTGAAATTGAATCAGTATTTTGATTTTGTTAACTCTGCTGGCTTGATGATGTTTTCATTATCATTTATTTGTTATTCTCGAGTAGGATCATGCAAAAATTTACAGAGTAAACAGATTTCTACTCAACTTTGTGGAAGGATGGGACATAGGCCAAAGAAGAATGTTTTGGCCTTGGTGGCGCACTGTGCTCCCAATGTGCTTTGATTTATTTGTAGTAAAGAATGTACACTCCCCCTCCAAAAGTATCGGAACAGTCAATTATTTTATTTTTACAGTAGACTGACGACATTAATCAAAAGATTAATACAAGACGAGATCCGTGCTTCAGCTTTCATTTCCAGATATTCACGTGATCCTCCACTTTGAAGAAAGCATTATTCGTAACAAAACACATTTTTGTGAGCAAAAGTATTGGAGCAGATACTTAAAATCGATTAAAGTGAATCTAAGTGATAATTTTCCGTTTTTTACTTGCGATAACTGAATTAAGCCTCCAAGTCAGTCCCCAGACTTAAATCTTATAGAGCATGCATTTGACCTGCTAAAGATAACTGAAGGGACTAACCCTGAAAACAAACAACTAAAACAGGCTGTGGTCTGGAAAAGCCTCACAAAATAAAAATGCAAAGGTTTGGTGATGCATTGGGTCACAGGTTTGATGCTCACCTAAATGTAAATATCTGGACATAAAAACTGAAATATTGACCTTGCCTCATATTCTTCTTTTGATGTCTCACCCATATGTGTTCTGCCTACAGCAAAAATAAAGGAAGCGACCTCACTGTTCAAATACTTTTGGAAGGGAGTGTAGTATATGTGTTTGATTTATTATTCATTTGTGTTGTTTCCTTTATTTTTGTTTTGCCTGTTTTAGACAAAGTCACGGAACATCCTGCGTATCGGCCTTCACTCACTCGGCTCACCTCTATGGGGTGATGACCTGTGTTGCCGGGACGACCCGAAACACAGCCACGCCCTCACTACCTTTCTCTATGGGCTCCGGGCTTTGTTGAGGTCATCACTGTCAGTTGCAGTAGTTACTGTGCCTTCACATCTCATTCAGGTAAGACATCAGAACAAGCCGCCACATGTAAACTGATAATATTAAAACATGATATTTTTACATAGATTTATTGATTTTTTTTGTCCAAGACTGCTAAATATTTCACCTGAATGTATCCATTATGGACCTTGGCCTTGTCTCGCTCACAATCTGGGCATAAAGTTTGAAGTCCTGTGTAAGGGGGCCTCCACTCGACTCTGTAGATCAGTGTGTGACTCAGGCCTGCAGTAGGCCTCTTCTTCCTCACATCAATCGCTCAACAGGCCGTTTCCAGTGAACACTTCAAAATGCATGTTTGCATGCTTGCTTTTAATTACATCAAGCTATTTAACAATTGAGAGTGTTTCATTCTCTTACAAATATCTCTGCGGGTAGTTGTGTGTGTCTCAGGGTGTGCATGTGTGTTTTAGAAGGGGGTTGTGTGAGTGTGCGTACATGAGTCTGTGTCCAGTCTGGCCTCTCAGTGTGAAGGTGGAGTCATCTGCTGAGGCATATGGCAAAGCACAGACCTCCCCTGGACAGTAAACCAAAGAGGCACAGTCACCAAAGGAGCCAATTGAGACTTTCTTCTGTTAAAATCATGTAACTTGTAGCCCATTCTTGAACTCTTGCGTCGTTCTTCTGTAGAGCAACCATATAAATGCTCATTTTTGTTATCAAACTTACAAAAAAAGATCAGTGGAGATGCTCAACTTTGAGAACAGCTGTGTTGTCACAACATGCTCTGGCTCCACGCCTATGTACTCAGTGCTCTATACGGCCTTGGCTTCATCAAAAAAAGGTAGGCTGGCTAACTAGCAGATGTCAGCTGTGGTGGGAGCGGTCCCCCAGTCCCCCATCCGGCGTGGCCCCCGAACCCCCTTAATCTGCGTTCTCGTCCTCAACCACCCTGGAGTTGGAGAAGGAGGAGGGAAATTTAGGTTGGTATCAGGTGTTGGCTGACCAGGCTGACATTGAGGGGCAACTTTTTATTTACTTGTAATTACTAGACATTATCATTCAGCTAGAGTGGATGTTTGTCAACAGAGTCTCTTGTGGTCTTTGCTTGTATAATTAGCTTTGTCAGCTAAATCCAGACCTTAAAAGACTGTCAGGAGTAAGAGCATTGGGCTAACTGGGCGACACCGTCCCACTATTCATTATTGAGCAGTTTGGAAAGCTAAGCCACTCACTGAAAGCCTTCTCTGAGCAGCCCGGTGCCTCAGTTCATCTGAAACATTAATTAGGCTTGTCCTGGTGGTACTTCATTCTACTATCGCTTGCTACCACACCCATCGTTACAAAAAAAACACATGCACTTTTTCCCCTTAAAATTTGTCCACATACACCTCACCTGCTTGTCAAACTAAGTGGTTTTCTGACCCATGCATAGACACTCGCTTGCCAATTTATGAGGTACACCTAGATAAATTAGACTAAAATGCAACTTGAGAGAAGTGTTGAAACAATGCTAGTCATCTTAAAGGCTTGGATTTTTTGCTCTTACCTAATACTGCTAGGTGTTTTTTTTTTTATATGAATTAGTTTGACATAACATTGAAAACAAAATACCTCAGGATGTGCTATATCATGTTACTTCTTATATATTAACCAAACCTAAAGTCAGGTTTTGAATCCCACTTTACTACCAGTCATTATTAATATCCATTTAAAGCCAACACTATCATGCTCCTTAAGAGTTGTTTAACTAATGATGTCATTTACTTGGTTTTAGTAAAATAGCTTCAGTTGTAATTTATTTGTGTCATGTTACTTATGACTGTAAAAATGTCATACTTTTACTGCTACTATTATTGGCCAAATATTATATTTTTACATACTAACTGTATTGTCTTTTAAAATCACATTTTTGTAGAAGACAAAGGCATCTGCTATTTTTCCTCCCCCAGCCTTAGAACTGAGGCTCATTTATTTATTTTGCTGTATGCATACTTATGTCTTTTACCCACGACTGAAATAATCCACGGCAGAAGGGCACCACCACCTCCATCTTAGTTGTAAAAGTTATATTACATTTGGGCTGATTGTGTGAGAAAAAGCATGTACAGCAGAGAACTTTGAGAAATTTGCATGGTAGTTATTTAAACATAAAATGCAGTATGAATTGACAAGCGTTTAATTGCTATGCACTTTTTTTATTATTTCCTGTGAGTCACTCGTAAGGAGTCCCATCTGTCTCCTTCAGTAAGAAGAGGAATATGTGGCCAAACTCGTGTAGTAATGAGCTACATTTACACCGTTATCATTACTTAAGTACCAGTAACGTTTTGGATGAATTGTACTTGTTTTTTCAAAACTTTTTACTTTTACTTGAGTATTTTGTAAAGAAGAACCTGTACCTTTACTCTGTTACATCAAGTGACATTCCGCTCACTACTTTTTTTTTTATCTACAGGTATTTATTATTGCTTGCGTGGTCTGTTTTGGTTCATCAGAGAGTCCTGTGTCCCATGACGTAATAACATTTGACTCCATTTGTCCAATCAAACGGAGCCAGGAGGTCACATGACCACACGCAGTCGCCACGCGTACCCACACAGAAGCAATTTTTTCAAAGTGGCTAATTTACATGAAGCACGGCAGAAAGAATGGAGGAAAGGACGGCGTGCGACTCGCAGTCCAAAGAGGCACAACACCCCTTGGATGCACATTCAATCTATGTTTACCTTTTACACTACAAAAAAGAACAGCTATCTCATGTGCTGAGTTGTCGTGTTCCTGTGTTTCTATGTAATTGTTACCTGGGGCCTCATGTACAAAGACTTGCGTGGATTTCCTCCTAAAACATGGCGTACGCTCAAATCCAGAAAACGTCGTACGCACAAAAATATTATTTTGAAACTTATTATGAAACTCTGCGTACTCATGAATCCAAGCACATTTCCTTCGTACATTCCTGTCCACGCCCACATTTGAATATGCAAATCATATTTAATTGAACCCTGCACCTCAGATGCCGATCTCTGCGTGATCAGAAAAAAAGGAAAATGAGCAAGGTAATGATGAAAAATAATTTCTCTGAATGTGAAGTTGCTCAATGAAGTGGAGGCACGCAAGAAAATCCTCTTTGGCACGCTGTCCTACGGCGTTAACAACACGCGAAAGAGGAATGAATGGGACACCGAGTGTGCGGCTGTCAATGCTGTGGAGAAAGAATAGCGCGCACACGCTGAACTAAAAAAGAAGTGGTCAGACATTAAGGTGGATGTGAAGCGGAGGACAGCTGCCAAAGTGTGGCCAAAAAAAGGCGGAAGAACCGGCGCGGAGGGCCTCACCCCGTTCGAGGAGAGAATCGCTGCGATCATGGGTGTCGCTGCTCTCTCAGGGGTGATGGGAGGACACATGGCTCACTATGATCACCCCACAAGGTTAATATCATGTATTTTTTAGAACTCCTAACAAATGTGTTCATAAGTAACCTACACTCAGCCCTGTGAGATAAAGGTTCATGCGTAAATGTTGTATGTGTGGTATTTGTAATAAATCTTTTGAATTCAAATAGAAGCACATCAGCATATCAGAGAGGATATCAAAAACTTTGACTCCTTTTTGATTACTCAATTTATTTTAATACACTGGAGAGGACATGCACACTGACAAAAAAAATCATGTTTTTTTTTTAGGAGAAGAGGGGTAAATTATGTCAATTTAAACACATTTTAATCATGTGCAACCGATGTACATGTTCAAATAAAGTAAATTCAAAGGACTTCTTTTTCAGTGCATGTGCTGGAGTCACGAAGCGAGTGTGAGGGCATAGGTGGCATAAATGATCGCCTTGATTAATTAGTATATGTCCTCACAACTATCAGTGGTTCATTAAATAACAAATGAATTCTGAGTCCGTGCCTCAATTGCATTGTTGAAATAAAATGTCGCCGGGCATGAATTGTTCATCAGTGCTAAGTATTCATGTGTCTCTGGTGTGCAGATGTATGAGAACAGTTTCCCAGCATCACCTCTAAGTGTCGCCAAAGCACCAAAAACTGCAGAAACGTGCGTACGCCAGCCGTACAGTTGCCATGAGGCACCGCAGATTTCCACGGTCATGTCACTCTCGATACATCTGAACGTTGCCGTGAAAAAGAACGGACGTCACGTTTTTGTGCGTACGCACCTTTTGTACATGAGGTAACGATTACGATTGGCATAATTCGTTATTTTATAGAGATTTAATTAATTGTTGTTGGAGTTAAATTGATATTGTTGGGCAATATCTGAAGTTGCACACTCTTGGTTTTGTCCATTTGACATTCATGCGACAAAATATAAATAAATCAGAGCTTAGTCACTAGTTACTTAGTACTTAAGTAGTATTTTTAACTGAGTACTTACTCTTGCTGAAGCAATTTGGAGCGCTACTTTTTACTTTCACTTCATTCTAAAGTGACAGTACTCTTTAATACAATTTTTGGCTACTCTACTTTCGTCTGGTTGTGGCCTTACAAAGCCTGCATACAGTATATATAAAGTTTTAGTCCATCAATATCGACCCCAGTTAGTGCTGTGAATAATTTGTCATAGCCAAATTTACACAGGCTTTTAATTGCATGCGTGCAAGTGACCTCAGATACCCCGTAAGTGCTAGCAGGCTTGGCTGGTGGGATGTGCATTCTTTAAAAGTAGGACAGAAATGAAAAGGCTGAAGAAAGAGTAGGGAAAAGACATGAAGGCATGAAAACTGCATTAGGCTGTGGCAGCCAACACACAGAGAAGGATTTGAATCATTCAGGAGGCAAAGGAATTAATAATGCAGGACTCCCTCTCTCCCTCCATCCCAATGTCCCTCGCTCTCCACTACTGTTATTCTATGCCTCCACCTTTTTTGTGTATTTCGCGTTCACATTTCTTCCTACCTACTGTATGCACCCCCGATTGTTTCTCTCACTGTTTCTTTCGCTCACCTCTGTCTTGCTCTCATGCTCTCTCAAAGCCCCTGACCCAAACAGTAGGGGGAGATCTCCTGATCAAGCATCTATAATGATTGTTCCCACTTCCTGTCTGTACTCTCCTGCTGTGAGCAGGTTTGAGATTACACGCTGGTAGTGAAATCATTTTGAACTTTTCCTCACTGGCTTTTCTATCACTACGTGTCACTGTGCATCCTCGGTGTACATAATATTTGTCTGTCCCAGCCTCATCTGTCAAGGAGGCCTCCCACATCACCCTCACATGAGCCCAGGGGCTGGAGTGACCTGACCACAGGAATGATGACCTAATTTTATCGTAACACTGGTGGCCCATCAGGAGGCTGTTAATTACCTGCCTATGTTTCTCTCCATCCTACAGAGAAGATCTCTAATGGGCAGCATAATCAGGCTGTGTGACAATGCCATAGCCTTGGAATCATTCAAAGGCTCTGAGAGGAAGACCAGCCCACTCTGCAAAGATTACCATGGTAAGAACACACACTCCCTCTTATCTCTCTGTCTCTGTTCCATCGAATACACACATGCACACAGGCAGTGCATTAAGGCTCTGGCTGGGCGGTGGATAGAGGTAGGGCAGCCCCCTTGCAGGCCAGGCTGTCAGTGCGCGTTAGTGTGCTGCTGCTCAATCAGACGTGCTCCTCAGTAGACAGGCCGGGGGGGATTCAGCTGCCACGCTGTACCCCCTCCTCCTCGCACCATTCCCTCCATCCCTGCCTCCCCTCCCTCCCTCCAGCAGAGCCTGCCTCTCCTCTCTCGCCCCCTCACCATCCCCAGTCCCATACCCCTGAGGCTCTGGAGCAGAGCAGGCCAACACAGGAGAATCGATATTCTCACCATCACTCTCTTTTCCTCTCTGCCTCTATCTCTCTATCCCTCACTCAATGTCTCCGTGGCCAGCATGCCCTGCTAATAAATGGGGGCGAGTCTTCCTCGCCTCCAGTAGAGGAGGAGGACGTCGGTAATGGACGACGGAGATGCGGTAACGAACAAAAAGGGAGGGGGGCTGGAGTTTGCAGTCCCGGACCTCCCCATCACTTTGGCACTAAGGTTTCACCATCTCTTTTTCCTGCTTGCATCGCCTCTCTTTTATCGCTCTATCACACTCTCCACGCATAAAGGTCAGAATAAGCGGCTGGGATATTTTTAGCCATGCCTCTCAAACTCTCCTGCTCACTCTTTGCGCTTTTCCCTCTCTTTCCCCCTGTCCTCTGCTTTCCTTGCCTGGAGTTAGACAGCCCTGATTGTGACAGATGTAGAGACAAGAAGTAAACGCATTCAATAGCAGATTTTGGTTTTGTCCAACATGTTTTACTTAAGCAACACATTTTAAAGTGTTAACATACCTTTGCTGTGACATGGCTAGTGAGTAATTTAGCAGACATGTACCACATATTTGTATTCATCCTTTTTTATTAGAATTAACATCTGATATTAATTGTTGAAAAATATTAAATTGAATCTTAAGAATCACCCCGAGTCAATCTGCTTGTGTTATCAAATACATCGTGTACGATTGTTTTGATGTGTGTTCATGGGTGCAGACGCATCTGGTATGAGTGCGAGATGAGTGCGTGCGCGTGTGAGTGTGCGCGTGTTTGCAGCAGCAGTTCAGGCCTGCTCAAAGCATGCTGGGAAGACTGTCACTGCAAATCAGGCAAGGGGAACTCACCCAAGTGCACAGAGGAGAGAGCTCACCATCCCCCACTTTCTCTGTTTGTGTTCCTTTCTCCATTACTCCCTTGATCCCTCTACTTCTCTCCCACACTCATTTACACCAACCCACTTGTACAGTATTTTTCCAGTTGTGTCAAAATGTAACTTTGCTATCAAGGAACTGAAGAATGACGAGCACATCTTCCTTTGACAAGACGTTCCCTAAGTGGACGTTGTATACCTTTTCTGTCACACACACTTTGACTTTTGTCAGGTAAAATTCACTTTATGGTCCACTTGTGTTCCACAAACTGAAAGCAAGTGGTGGCAAATGTTGACACAGAGGTGTAGCAATTTATTTACTTCATCTTGTACTTGAGGCATATATTTTTTCTTAATCATAATCTGCTTTTGGGACCGCCTACAGTATATTTACACATTCTGCTACCTTCACATTAAGAGATGATTGCAAATTGTTTAAATCAAATGCAGAATGCAAAAATCCAGACTTAGATTCAAAAATTGTAATCAGCAGGTGGATTTCTGAAGAAACTGAGTGAACACATGCTTGTCCATCAATTGGGGGCTACGTGCTCCTTCAAGTTCTCATGAAAGTTTTTGGGTACAGTGGCACTTCTACGATGGAAAACACTCTGTTCCAGGCTCTTGGTTGTGCAAATTTAGAGGCCTATTTTCCCTAGAAAATCCATCCATCCATTTTCTTTACCGCTTATCCTCACTAGAGTCCCGGGCTGCTGGAGCCTATCCCAGCTATCTTCGGGCGGCAGGCGTGGTACACCCTGAACCGGTCGCATGCCAATCGCAGAGCACATATAAACAAACAACCATTCGCGCTCACATTCACACATATGGGCAATTTAGAGTCTTCAATCAACCTACCACGCATGTTTTGGTGATGTGGGAGGAAACCGGAGTCCCCGGAGAAAACCCACCCAGGCACGGGGAGACATGCAAACTCCACACAAGCGGGGCCGGGATTTGAACACCGGTCCCCAGAACTGTGAGGCAGATGTGCTAACCAGTCGGCCACCATACCAGCTCCCTAGAAAATGCTGACTCAAATTCCAAATTGTAAGACCTCATTGGCATTCGACTTGAGAGGTTCCAATGCGTTTGAAGTATTTTCTTGTAGATTCACAGATGCCATCATTCCTTGTTCAATCCCTCACAGGCCTGCTACACGTACGCCAGGTGCCTTACCTCAACTGTCTTGCTAGTCAACTGCCTGACCATAAGGACTTGGCCTTTAAGATCAAGAGGAAACAGTTCAGCATTGAGGTATGTTGTCAAGGCCACTTGGCGTTGCATATCCCACTAGCAAGTAGGCAATTGCCTGTTTATTTTTTATATAAATATGTTAATCTGAAGTAAACACATTTTAACAACTAGAGCTGTCAAAAATGCCATCAGACTACTAGTCTGCCATTTTCTTTATCTTTTCAGCCATGATTTGTCATCCTAATTTTCCGGTTTTCTGGGTATCATACAGTGTCAGAAGGCTGCATGCTTTTTGGAAGACTAACCGTGTCCCCCCACAATATTGTGGTTGATTATTCACACCCTGCTATTTCACATATTTTTAAAAAAATATTTTTATGGATTTTTACAGTATACCTGCATTATAATGCCTTGCTTGTGGGACAGGGGAGCCAAAGTCACTAATGGAATTTTTTGCCATTTAATGAACGCTGGGAGAACAGTAAAACACACAGTGCAAACTGATTTGGTGTGGGCCACAGCTCACAGCCAGGCATTCACACGCACTGACCGACATTATATGCCAAATAACCAGGCCCCACTTCTGAAAGGCACACAGACATGCCACAATACGTACAATATTTTCCATACATTCTATGCTTGCAATTTTTTTGTGTGTAGTCAAAAACATTTACAATGTGTTTACAAAGTGTTTTAATAGGTTCAAATGTGTTGAAAGCATGTATATCCAGTATGCATGTATAGAGGACTAACAGTTTTCCCCCCACAATATTACAGTTCATCCTTCACACCCTGCTTTTTCACGTTTTTTTAAACAATCATTTTTATGGATTTTTACAGTATACTTACAAAATGGGAAAGGAGAGCCAAAGTCACTAATGGACTTTTTAGCCGTTTAATTTACATTGGGAGAACTCATGCAGGATTTGCTGTCGGCCATAGCTCACGGCCGGACATTCACACATGGACTGTTGTATATACTATACACACATATATATATACACACACACACTTCTTTTTCAGGGACATCCCTGTTTATTTCAGCAAGACAATGACAAGCCACGTTCTGCATGTACTCCAACAGCGTGACTTCATTGTAAGAGTTGCGAGTACTAGACTGTCCAGACCTGTCTCCCATTGAAAATGTGTGGGGCATTATGAAGGGCAAACTACGACGAGGGGACCCCAGACTGCTGAGCAAGTTGAGTTGTACATCAAAGCAAGAATGGGAAAGAATTCTACATACAGAGCTTCAACAATTAAGCGTCCTCAGTTCCTGAGTGTTGTTACGTGTTGCAGACATTAAATTCAAAATGAGCGAATATTCGCAAAAAAAGAAAACAATGTTCAACAGTTTGAACATTAAATATTTTGGTAGTATATTAAATTGAATGTAGGTCAATTTGATTTGCAAATCATTGTATTCTGTTTTTATTTACATTTTACACAACATCCCAACTTCATGGAAATTGTGGTTTTTATATATATTGTGTATACTGCGGGTCTGGAATGTATCCCTTCCTATAAGCAGGGGTCCACTGTTGTGCAATCATCATCACTGGTCAGTGTTTGGCACTGGTTTATTAAATATGGTGTACAAGTGTTAGGTAGTATTTACATCTTAAAGTGACCTCATTTTATTCTTATGTTCTAATATTTTTGCAGGAAGTTTGACAAAAATATGTTAATGAAAATTCCGAAGACAGTTATCAACAAAACAGTTTTCTGTAAAACAGCTTGTGGTCTCTGACAATTACAATGAACTGATCCCAACTGTAGGAATACAAGTAGTTTCCTGTAATCTCCAAACAATTGTTTTGTTGTACAGTTTGCTATTTAACGCTCACGCTTCACTTCTTTTAGGTATATGTCGATGATGATAAGATGGCCTTTTGTGGTAGTTATCTTGAAGTGTCATTTCAGTACATCACTATTTCGCTCATAATAAACAAAATGTAACATTTCACTTAATTGGATAACAGGCGGTATACCTTGTTTCTTTTAACTTGGTTTTCTTCCGAAATTGCTTTTTATTTATTAACTCAAAACAAGTTTTATGTATTTACTTAAATCAAATAATTTGTTTATTAAGAAAGCCATATTAATACGTATTCTTCAGAAACTGAAATAAAGTGCTGATAATGAGTTTCCCAAATTAGCCACTCTGTTGACCAGTCTTTTTGTTACTACTGGAGGAACAAGCAGAAACGTGGACCCCAAAAAGCAGACACTACAAAGTCATCAAGCAATCAACAAAGTTTTATTGACCCAAGCTAAGTAACGTGAATAACAAACCAAAAGTGAACAACAAAAAACAACAGACATAACGTCGAGGCAAATAGGTAAAAGAGAATAGCTACCATCAAAAAGAGGTGAGCAAAAACACAACAAATAACCTACAAACTATGGTCAAACACTAAGCAAACAAAAATCACAGTAATAATTATACTCAACAAGACGGTCAAACTAACATCAATTATACGAGTAACACTAAAAAGTGACTAGGAATGACCGGGTGAAAGCCGTCGAGGCAATGGTGGCAAGCGATGGGCATTGAGCCGATGCCTTCCTGCAGCTTTACCTGATCCTAAGTACTCAGCTGATGACAATGGGAAGCAGGTGCAAAGCCAGAGACTTGTGCCCGCCAATGCTCACCATGAGGACTGGAAAATACAGACAACAAGCAGTGCTTGCAGAAATATGATACTTTTGTCTGCTATTGAGTGACAAAATGAAAGGTGAAGCTGTTGATTGCACACTGTTACAGCTGCATATACAGTGGGTACGGAAAGTATTCAAACCCCCTTAAATTTTTCACTCTTTTTTTATATTGCAGCCATTTGCTAAAGTCATTTAAGTTAATATTTTTCCACATTAATGTAGACACAGCACCCCATATTGACAGAAAAAAAACGGAATTGTTGAAATTTTTGCAGATTTATTAACTGAAATTTCACACTGCCATAAGTATTCAGACCCTTTGCTCAGTATTTAGTACAAGCACCCTTTTGAGCCATGAGTCTTTTTTGGAATGATGCAACAAGTTTTTCACACCTGGATTTGGGGACATTGAACATTGGTGGACAGCCATTTACACGTTTTTCCAGATATGCTCAATTGGGTTGAAGTCAGGGCTCTGTCTGGGCCATTAAAAAACAGTCACGGAGTTGGTCTGAAGCCACTCCTTCGTTATTTTAGCTGCTTGCTTAGGGTCATTGTATTTTTTGAAGGTGAACCTTCGACCCAGTGTGAAGTCCTGAGCACGCTGGAGAAGGTTTTCATCCAGGATATCCCTGTACTTGGCCGCATTAATCTTTTCTTCAATTGCAACCAGTCTCCCTGTCCCTCCAGCTGAAAAACACATCCACAGCATGATGCTGCCACCACCATGCTTCACTGTTGGGACTGTATTGAACAGGTGATGAGCAGTGCCTGGTTTTCTCAACACAGGCCATTTAGAATTAAGGCCAACAATTTCTGTCTTGGTCTCAACAGACTAGAGAATCTCACCATCTTGGGAGTCCTTCAGGTGTTTTTTTAGCCAACTCCATGCGGGCTTTCATGTGTCTTGCACTGAGGAGACGCTTCCGTGGGACCACTCTGCCATAAAGCCCCGACTGGTGGAGGGCTGCAGTGATGGTTGACTTTCTTCCAGTGATGGTTGACTTTCTACAACTTTCTCCCATCTTCCAACTCCACCTCTGGAGCTCAGCCACAGTGATCTTTGGGTTCTTCTTTACCTCTCTCACCAAGGCTCTTCTCCCCCAGTTGCTCAGTTTGGCCGGACAGCCAGCTCTTGGAAGGGTTCTGATCGTCCCGAACGTCTTCCATTTAAGGATTATGAAGGCCACTGTGCTCTTAGGAACCTTAAGTGCAGCAGAATTTTTTTTGTAACCTTGGCCAGATCTCTGCCTTGCCACAATTTTGTCTCTGAGCTCTTCAGGCAGTTCCTTTGACCTCATGATTCTCATTTGCTCTGACATGCACTGTGAGCTGTAAGGTCTTATATAGACAGGGTTGTGGCTTTCCTAATCAAGTCCAATCAGTATAATCAAACACAGCTGGACTCCAATGAAGGTGTAGAATAATTTTAAGGATGATCAGAAGAAATGGACAGTACCCGAGTTAAATATATGAGTGTCACAGCAAAGGGGTTGAATACTTATGGCAGTGTGATATTTCAGTTTTTCTTTTTTTATAAATCAGCAAAAATGTCAACAATTACATTTTTTTCTGTCTATATGGGGTGCTGTGTGTACATTAATGAGGGAAAAAATAAACTTAAATGATTTTAACAAATGGCTGCAATATAACAAAGAATAAAAAATTTAAGGGGGTCTGAAATCTTTCCGTACCCACTGTAAGTTGAATTCAAAAGAGTAAATATTTTCCATCTATATGGATTTAATTTGCACAGCACATTAACTTGTTGGCAATTTGAGATGCAACCACAAAGGAATTCTTAAATATTTTCTTTAAAATCATGAAAAGTGCCTCTTATATTTTTATATAATCACTACTTAGCTGCCAAGTAAACCAAAAGCAAATATCAGACATCAGAGTCTAAATGGCAATGGTAATAGTCACATTAGCCGCGTAAATAGTGTTAGATCTTTACAATGTGACAAAGTGTAACCTGCCATTGAATTCCAAAGAGGAATTTCCTGGGCCCTATGCTGCCATAAACAAGAACTTTAAATCCTGTCACAGTTCTAGACTATGGTCTTTACTAAATAGTACATTTTGTGTTTTTCGTCTTATAGCCAAGAAAAAGGCTGATTCTTGTCCAACTCAACCTAAAACCCCAATTCCAATGAAGTTGGGACGTTGTGTTGAACATAAATAAAAACAGCATACAATGATTTGCAAATCATGTTCAACCTATGTTTAATTGAATACACTACAAAGACAAGATATTTAATGTTCAAACTGATGAACTTTATTGTTTTTAGCAAATAATCATGAACTTAGAATTTTATGGCTGCAAAACGTTCCAAAAAGCTGGGACCACTGTGTTACATCACCTTTTCTTTTAACAACATTCAATAAACGTTTGGGAACTGAGGACACTAATTGTTGAAGCTTTGCCGGTGGAATTCTTTCCCATTCTTGCTTGATGTACAGCTTCAGCTATTCAACAGTCCGGGGTCTCTGTTGTCGTATTTTCTGCTTCATAATGCGCCACACATTTTCAATGGGAGACAGGTCTGGACTGCAGCCAGGCCAGTCTCTTACTTGCACTTTTTTACTACGAAGCCACGCTGTTGTAACACATGCAGAATGTGGTTTGGCATTGTCTTGCTGAAATAAGCAGCGGTGTCCATGAAAAAGACGTTGCTTGGATGGCAGCATATGTTTCTCCAAAACCTGTATGTACCTTTCAGCATTAATGGTGCCTTCACAGATGTGCAAGTTACCCATGCCATTGGCACTAACACAGCCCCATACCATCACAGATGCTGGCTTTGAAACTTTGCGTCCATAACAGTCCGGATGGTTCTTTTCCTCTTTGGCCCGGAGGACACGACGTCCAAAATTTGCAAAAACAATTTGAAATGTGGACTCGTCGGACCACAGAACACTTTTCCACTTTGCATCAGTCCATCTTAGATGAGCTCGGGCCCAGAGAAGCCGGCGGCGTTTCTGGGTGTTGTTGATAAATGGCTTTTGCCTTCCATAGTAGAGTTTCAAGTTGCACTTACGGATGTAGCGCCGAACTGTATTTACTGACATTGGTTTTCTGAAGTGTTCCTGAGCCCATGTGGTGATATCCTTTACACATTGATGTCGGTTTTTGATGCAGCGCCGCCTGAGGGATCGAGGGTCACTGGCATTCAATGTTTGTTTTCGGCCTTGCCGCTTACATGCAGTGATTTCTCCAGATTCTCTGAACCTTTTGATGATATTTTTTCGACTGTCACATAACTCGCACTGAGAGTAACCTGCCACTGAACTACTACTCTCTCTGCTCCCTACTCTGGAGGCAAATAAGGGGGGCCTTCCTCTTAGCTCAGGCCCATGATTGGTCCTCATTACATTATCACACCCTCTGGTGCCTGGCTCTTAGTGAGCGCCATTGTTTCAAGCAGGGGCTCAGGGGGAGGAGAGAAACCCACTAAACATTCCCCGTATCCTTAGAGTAAAACCTTTCCTATTTTCTGCCAGCATTTACTCTCCTTTCCATTGCACCTCGTCACCTCCCTTTTTTGACCACATGAATAGTCCTCTCCGGTTTAGATTTATAAGGTCTGTAAAACTCAAGGTGGTTCTCCCCAATGGTCTTTCAATAAGACCTCTGTAATAGCCAAGGGGGGCAAGGCCTAAAGCAGGGGTGGTCAATTAATTTTTCCAAAGGGGCCATGTGGGAAACTGTAACAGATGTCAAGGGTCACGCCAACATGCTAATCTCATCGTTCTCCATATTAATTTAATACAGTTATATAAAGCCGTAAATTGTACTCTTTTGATAAGCTGCTACTTTTATAAATGTGCTTTGTTGTTCTAATGAGTCAATATGTTTAAACAATTATCAGCAGTCATATTAAAATTCCATATTAATTCTAATACTGTGTCAATATTTGATTAACATTCACAAAAATATGTCTACAGCATGCATAATTTTGTTTTACATGTGCTGACATTTTGAGCACAAACCGTTAACTTGTCACTCGCTTACTCATTAAGTTAGCCATTCCTTGTTGGGACTCCCAAACCATAGATCAAACCCCCTCTTCCCTCCACCTGGCAAGAAATAAGAATGTTGCTCACATGAGGACCAGTGTTGGCATTGTCACTAGTCACTTTTTTAAAAAACAGTCATTAAGGTTTGGCGAAGTCACTTAATATAGCGAGAAAGTCGCTAGGTTCACACTGAAGACACGTCTTCGCTCTTTCTCATCTGTACCACCGACTCATGTGCACATCAAAATAAAAGCACTATAATTTAAGTCTTATTTTGACTTCACCAACATTGAGGGGCCATTCAGAGACCGTGGACAGGCCGGTTGTGGCCGCAGACATCCAGCCTAACCTTGTCCAGGTCTGGCCCATTGCATCCCTCGTTACCCGTTGTGTTGCTTGAATAAAGTTCCATACACCCCAAAAGTCCTTCAACAAAGTGCCATAAATTATAAAATTGCTTTTGAAATTGTTGTAATAACACATTGTCCTCTCCTGTTATATAGTTAGATTGTAATAGAATTGTATAGAATAGTCACAAATATTGAAGTGTATGTTGAGTCTTAATTGTCTTCACTCAAGTTTAATCCATTATACTGTACCTCTGTTTAAGATCATGTCCACATCTACACAGAATGTAAATGTATTGTCGTTTGGCCTTTATGATAATTTTCTTCTGGCTTCTGATTAGCTAAAATGTCCTTATGACTGAGCGTTATAGTACCACCTTTCTTCAGCCTCTTTTTGACTGAATATAGTTTAATGGAGACAGACATGGGTGTGGAAAGAGATGGTAAGATTCCAAGAGTAAGGGTAAATATAAAATGTGTGCTTGTACACAGCATTAAAATAGAGCTCTGACTCTGGTTGCTTTTATAATATGCGTGACCTGTTGGTCTACTGCCTCGGTGGGTTGCTGATTGACACATGGATTGCAATTGGACTCTAAGCCCAGTGTCTGACGTGTGACAGCCCACACCATCCCTGCTAATCAGCTCATTTACTCAAGCTGCAAGACATCTATGCCCTGGGCCATATAATGCAGCATTGCAGGAACATCTACTCATCTATAACATTCACGATAGTTAATGAAAACCTCAACTGCTCCACTGTTTGCTGTTTTTAATTCACTCCCTATTTGAAATCCCATTGTAGACATATGATTTTTGAGAATGACTGCCATCAATTGACATTGTTAGCTCCTCACCAGTCTGGTCAGGCAGATCCCCATCCCCCCCTTTGCTCATAATAGTCACGCAAATTTCCTAAACACTGTTCAACTCACACGTCTATCACGTAGCACCATAAGAACGGGGAAAATAATTGCATTGGACGGAACAATTCTACCAAAGTGACACATGCTGGTACTAAATGAGTAGAATTAATTCACTATTTGTCAATTGAACACATTTTAGTGCTGGCTCTGACAAACGTGAGCTCACAAGCTTCTGTTGGTTGTGTGATAAGGTTACCATGGTAGCTACTGATGTGTCAGAGAGTTCAAACTCGGGTTGATGAGCAATTATTAGCTGTGATGCCTGAAGACAGAATTAACCCATGGCCCTGTCTGAGCAGGTAGAGGAGTGCTAGGTGTTTAAACAAGATTAACACATTCTCATACACGCATACGCAGACAGTTCTTCACCCCCTGCCTCCAAAGATATTGACATTCATACAGTGGTCTCAGTCACACACTGACTGAGAAACCAACAAGGATAGATAACGTGACTGACACTTTCTTGAGCGCGCATACCGTCTCTGTGCGAACTTTGTCTTTTCTGTCGCTAGTTTCACAACACAGGATGCTTTAAGGATGAAGCGCCGCTGTGGTATGCAGTTACATTTGCTCTTACCTTTGTTTGACCCTTGAAACTGACAGGCAACTTGCCTGTTGGGTACTGGGGTGCCAGAGGCAGGTCGTGGGGTCAAATACAGTGTAAGATGGGGATTTGTGTCAAATTAGTCTTCTGTTTTGAGGCTATGTTTGAGGTGTCTGTTTCACTGACAAGCTTCATCACTTGCAGTTTGAACACTTGCTTTGAGGTTTTCATTGATGGGATTTCGTGTTTTCTTTATGTTAAGTTTAAGTGATGGATTTATTTCTTGCAAAGTTGCCATTTTTTGCACACCTAAATAATGTCAACTTGTGTTACAGAGGTGCATTAGAGAAATGGAAAGTCATTTTCCATCTGCAGCTAAAGACGAGTGAAGATTCTTAACCCCGTCAATACAAGAGCCAATCGTTGTCACTGTATTTAACCTTTTTAACCTTCTGCCATAATAAACATCCATCCATCCATCCATTTTCTTCACCGCTTATCCTCACTAAGGTCGTGGGCTACTGGAGCCTATCCCAGCTATCTTCTGGCGGGAGGCGTGGTACACCCTGAACCGGTCGCCAGCCAATCGCAGGGCGCATAGAAACAAACAACCATTCGCACCCACATTCACACCTACGGGCAATTAAGATCAACCAATCAACCTACCACGCATGTTTTGGGGATGTGAGAGGAAACCGGAGTGCCTGGAGAAAACCCACCCAGGCACGGGGAGAACATGCAAATTCCACACAGGTGGGGCAGGGATTTGAACCCCGGTCCCCAGAACTGTGAGGCAGATGTGCTAACCAGCCGTCACCGTGCCGGCCCTTAATAAACAAAAGTCGTCCACCGTGCCGGCCCATAATAAACAAAATGTGGATAATAAATATTTTGAGCAGATGAAAAGCAATAAAGGTATATTTTTGATGTGCCGAGTCTGAAAACCTGCCACAAGAAGTAGGAATACTGAATTAATGATGATTTTGTCTCAATTTACCCACAAATTTACTATGGAGTACGGGTCTGGGTCTGTTTAATTGACCACAAAGCCAACCTACCGTATTTTCCGCCCATAAGGCGCACCGGATTGTAAGGCACAGTCTCAATTATGGGGTCTATTTCTGTACTTAAGCCATACATAAGGCGGCGCATGCTAAAACAAGGTAACGGAAGTAAAACAGTGAGTTTGGTTGAACTTTATTCTACTACACATTTAAAAATACACTCACATTATTTTTTGTATCAATCTTTTGTCACAAATCCATCGAAGTCCTCATCATCTGTATCTGAATTGAACAGTTGGGCAATTTCGCCATCAAACATGCCGGGTTCCCTCTCGTCATTGTCGGAGTCAGTCTCGTTGCCGGGTGGCTGTTCAGCACTGATGCCGGCTTTTGCAAAAGCTCGGACAAGAGTCAAAGCAGATACCCTAGCCCAGGCATCCACAATCCATTCACATAAGGTGGCGTAACTTAGTAAAGGTGTGTTCGCCGTCTCTCATCCAGCGCTCCCACCCCGCTCGCAACTTCACTTTGAACACCCTGTTTACACCAATGTCCAGCGGTTGGAGTTCGCTGGCAGTTACTGGCTGCTCTATTCCCATTTACAACCGCGTAACTAATAGCCTGTAGTTTGAATTGTGCTTCTCTTCGCTGATGCCATTTTCGTGGGTCCTTAGCCAAACGAGCTGTTCTGCAGCATACCGGTAGTACAATATACCTACCGGAGGCGTGACGGAGGTAAGCGTACGTACTGTATGTAGCTTTACGTAATGTTCTCTAATTGGTTTATCGCTGCCAGCGTACGTAGTGTACGTATTATGTCCCTATGTCGGCGGGAAATGGTCCACCAGTCAATCAAGCGGTGCGCTTACCAAAATCGCACAACAACATTTTTACAGATTTTGGAACGCCATGCACACCTAAGGCGCACCGTTTATTTTTGAGAAAATGAAAGGCTTTTAAGTGCGCCTTATAGTGCGGAAAATACGGTACTCGGAGGAAGCCGTGACTTATCCTGTTGATGGGTTTACTGTACCTGCTGGCATTGAATGGAAGAGCATTTAATTGTTTTGCCTGTCACTATACATCACATGAACAAAGATACATTTGTAATGAATAAATAATCATTTTCGGACAAATTAAATGAAATTGGATAATTTCCAGCAGCACCCCTGATGGTCTCTCAAGGCACGCTAGTGTTCCCTGGCACATTGTTTGGGAATCGCTCCATTAAACTATGAAACAGACTGATTTCATAACATTTACTGTAAATATAAAATATCAGTACAGGGTTTTTTTTTATAACTTAGTACACATTGTTATAAACTGAGTAATGTAAGTGGACATTTCTGATGCTTTGTGGTGTGTTTTTATTCATTAATTTGCTCTAAAACATTTTTTATGGCTCTTAAAAGAACGGAAATGTGGCAGGCACGGTTGCCATTGGACAAAGACGAGACCACGTTGCTAGGATTATGATCAAGATGGGAGGAGCCGGAAATGATGATATTGCTGAGGAGAAGAACAAAAGAGCTTCTCAAGTCGAAGGAGGCATATAGAGTAGGTTAATGTTCCTTGGCATGTCCTCAAAACGTCTTTAAGACGGTGGCTGTGTGTGCCCCTACCCCATCAAAGCCTGTGAGTGCCGAGGGAAGGGTGTTAATGGACCTACAGTATGTGAGGAACAGAGCAAAGGCTCGGAGAAGAGGGAAGGGAGGGCGGAGGGATTAGCGTTGAGGAGCAGTTAAGTGATTCTCAGGTCAGGTTTAATTAGCATGAGGGCTTTTCCATAGAGGCACCAAACCGTATTATTGAGGGAAATATAAAAAGAGATGGAAAGAAGAAATTATGGAATGCAGAACAAGTTAGACAGAGATGCAGTCCTTGAGGCTTGTATTTGTATGTTTGTAGTCCATGCATGTCCTTATATGCATGCCACAAAACACTAAAAAGTCAAAAAAAAGTTAACTCTGTTAAAATAGACTTGTTTTATATTATATATATTATATATATATATATATATATATATATATATATATATATATATTATGTTTAAGTGAGATTTAGGTTTACTAGACCTCATTAAACTACTTGGAGAAAGCAAAGTAAGTTCTGTGTAAATCTGCCAGTGTTCTTCCTACCTCTTTCCTCAAGAATCACAATCAGATGGGAATGGACCTTTAAAATAATATTCCCTGTAAATAATTTATACCTCCTGTGAACCAACCTCTGCCGCATTTTGGAATGAGGTGCGCTTATGGTTTGCGCACGTATGCGAAGGAGAGAGCACTGCGAAGCCAAGCCAATGGCACGCGATCCGACGCCTCAGCCGTAAAAAATATTCACAACATACATCCAATCTGCATCTATTATTTAAGAGGATTTTTTTTTTTTTTTATCTATTCTGCAAATGTGCAGATGTGTTTGAAAAAGCCCAGCTTGGTAGAACTCTGCTGAGTTGAGTGTTTCATGGGTTCAACTACTATGCCTTGGTTTGTTTTTTGTATTTCTAACATTCTGTGGCCTCCTAATTAATTTGCATTTTCTTTGATAGTTGCAGTTCAGTTTTTAAGAATAGTACTTGTATTAGTATTCACAATAGTAAGATGTTTCACTCAAAAAAAAATCTCAAATGAATCGTTTCACTTTCAAAACATCCAGCGAGGCTGGTCGATATTTTGCAGTCGTGGTTGCTGTAGCGTAGTCAACAAATCTGCTCCCTTTTGTAATAAATCAACACGAAGCCAAAACATTGTGTCTCACAAAGGGACAGCGTTAAAGCAAAACAAAAGCGGGCATATTTGCTCCTCCTGCCAGACTATGTAAGAGTGTGGTTTGCCTCAACTGGCCCTGGAAGTGAAGCTGTTTCATCAGTGAGCAGTGAACCCTTAACATGGTCCATGCACCACTCAGCCCCCATCAGACCAGACTGGCCACACTGGGCTCAGTCCTGATTAAAGTAGCCCTACTTGTCTTCAGCTTCCCTTGAAGCGAGTTTGAGGCGAGGCAAGACTGTAACTTGCACGCCACCCTGCATCCGTGGAGTCTTGTGGAACTATAGGCTATGGCTAAGTGTCTGCAGGGGGGCTTTCCCATTAGCATAATGGTAGTGACTGGGGAAGCATCCCCTAGTGTTAAACCAAACTTTACATACACACACATTGTATATCTGTATCATGAAAACCACAATGCCTGATCAGTAGTGAAATTATCCAATGGAATACTTTTCCTTAAAATGTTCCCTTTTTTTCCCCTATTGTGAATTATGATTCCCATTCTCGAGCAGAGCACCCAGGACATGATGTAGTTTACATACATCTTATCATAGGCCACAATGCCTGCTCAGCAGTGAAATTATCCAGTTGTCTCAATAATTTCACCCAAAAAGTTGCCCTATTGTGATGAAACATGATACCCCGACCCGTGCAGAGAAAATGAAAATAGCCATAATTGGCATGAACTTTTGTGGTCTGAGTGGTTCAAAGGTGGAATGTTGATCCAGAGCAGGAGCATCAAACTCAGGAAAGCTCTCTGCTCGGCTCCTAAAAATAACATTCCCACACTCTCACGCCCGGTGTCCTGGAAGGGGAGGGTTGTCAAGAGGCGGAGTCAGTATATGCTGTGTCGCATTTGAATTTGATTACTCCATTTTTTTATTTTATTTTTTTTGCTTTCTTAGAAATACTTTCAATATGTAACAAAAATGTACAATGGACATGATTGACCAGAAAGAAACATACTCATTCGGTTTTGTCTGTGTTTCTCTGCTTTTCCATTGTCCCAAAATACCAATCGAAACTGCTCTGATTTCGTTGGGGTCCGGTTGCAATAGTATGGCACTGTTCACTTCAGTAAGGTACGGTGCAGTTAAACACGTCCATTAGTTGACTAAGGATTGTGACTCTGGTGCTTATGATGGGATGCAATTGAATGGAATGGGAAGAAAACCAAGATGATATTTAGGAAATACAGTAGATCGCATTGGCAAGTTGCACCCTGTCACACTGTTATGATGCTACGCTGTATATGTAGCTGACACAGCTATCACCATCCAAACTATACAAGCCCATAAAGGAAATGTGGAAATGGACTAAATCATTTGGTGCAAACCTGGCTTAACTTCCCCCCAGACTTCTGAAAACCTAAGTATTCTTGACGAAGTTTGTGGAACTAGCTGATGATGTGTCATCAAAGTAAATGTTCCCACTGAGACTGCAGGGATTAGCTTTCTTTCTTTCTTTCTTTAAATATTTGTTAACGCGCCAAATGTCAGATTTTATGAAGAAAGAAGCCAACTTTCTCATGTGCTACGAAGGCTGCCGATTATCTAAATGAATCTTGATGTGAAACTTTGGTTAAATAGAGGCGCAAATCTAATTTATTGTGTTGTGTTGCCTTAATCTGACAGTTGCACAGCAAAAACTGCTTTGAGATAGGTTTTCAGTTTTCACTTAGCCTTTTTCTACCTTCTCTGTCAGCAATCGCTGAGTCCTCGCTTAATGAAAACAAATTGGTCCCTTGATTCTTTCTTTATCGCCAAGTATACCATAAAGGCATTTGTTTCAGCTAATCACGGGACCTACTTAACCCCTGCCGCTGTGACTATGGTTCTGTTTAAAAAGGATTCACACAACAGTCAACAGAGTTGTTTAAAGCGGTATCGGCCATTGAGTGATGTCGGCTGGCAGCTGAATGTAGCGATGCTCGTGAATTTTATGAGGGCAAGTGTCCCTTTCCTTCAGAGTTCACAGGTGGCTATTGAAAGGCCAGGCCAGAGGTTGAAGGATAGTTAGGCCATGTATAGAAAACTGAATAGACTTTAATTACACTCTGTTGAGAAGTCAGTGGGCCACGTGAAAGACAAGTCTGCACTTCAAAGGGCAAGGTGTATTATGTAAAATTCTGACCCCTTCAAGAAGTGTGTGAGGCTGCATCTTTGTGTTTAGCCAGCAAAATATAGGAACATGATTATTTTTCTTGTGTGCTGTGTAACACACCTTTACCGCCTATATGTGAAGGTGGGAGAGACTCCGTGTGGGAGAATACTCCAGTGTGTGGCTTAACCAAACTCCCCTTTTGTCTCTAACAATGATGAGTGATGATGAGTGACAGGGGTGTTAGGAGTGGGATCTCGGGAACAGAATGCGCCTAAGCAGTGCTCACCCAAAATCACACAAAAGGTCAAATCAGAGGCAAGCTTCCTATGCACTGTATGGACCAACTTTGTGTCTCATGTACAGTGACTGAAACACCACTATTATTTTTCAGTATTTCCATTTGAGGTGTAACTGTATACTCCGCATAAAAAATAATGTAACAGTGAGGCCAGTTCCTTAATTTGTGCTTTAGGTAAAACCTATGAGTTTGACATCAAACGATGAATACAAGACAAGAGGTCAACATTTTAGCTTTTATTTTATAGTTATTTACAATACATTTGGATTAGGCACACAACTTTGGCTGGATTTACATGGATATGCCCATGGAAGGGGGGGGGGGGATGCATGGAATCAGTGTTCTCAGATCAGAATCAGGGCTTTCCAAAATGTGGATAAAAATCCAATGCGGATCGAATATCTGCCAATGCAACTGCAGAGTAAAACGGGCAAATGGGCTGTACCCCTTCATTGCAAATTTGATGTCGTCAAAATACATTGATTGGTATACACATGCACCTCTGCTCAAACAACAGAAATAAATGCAAAAAAAAATGTTTTATTTAAACTGCAGTGAAAATGAAACATAGTCTAAATATGTTATATTAAATATATCAATCATGCAATAAGGAAAATGATTGCCGACGGTGGTTAGTGGAGTAATGTGAAGATACCCTCATAAGAGTCAGCCAGGCCAACTAAACAGTATTTAACATTTAATGTTTCTATTATTTTCTTTAATATTATTCACTTACCTGTTGTCACTGAAGCTTGTGTAGTTATTTATGTTCATTTTGGACAACTGCGCAAACTGGTTTCAGGTGTTCTTTGAATGTAAATATACATACAGTTTATTGGAAATATGTCCCTCTAAACCTGAAAAAAAATAAATTGAATATAGGCATTAAATCCGAATTTGGCACAAATCCAGCCTTAGAAAAATGGATTTACCCTTTTTTCATGTGAGCAAGAAGATCAGGCCGTAAGTACATTACATTACAGTACGCTTAAGTACATTTTGTTTAATCCTTCTAGCAAACTAACCTGGTGGAAGTGATGACTGCAAGAGCTTTATTGATAACCCAACTATGTCCTCTCTTTGCAGCAAGTAAGGCCCACTGCACACAGAGTGACATGCGATTGAACTAGTTTTGTTGCCATTCAAAATTTGCGTTGTAACGCCGCAAAAGGCCAGTCAAAAATGTCAATGACAGTCTCTTACAGTGTGCTGTATATTTATTGTTTTACAATATTTAGAATTCCATCTGTACATGTGGCTAAAAATTGTAGCGTAGAGAGTCTCTGTCACCGAAATGCACAAGTGCAGTCAATAATTGGAGCAATCATTGCCAACGGACTCTCAAATATCGACGCTATTATTTCTCGCCCGTTTCCTCTCTTTGTTTTATAACATAGCTATGTTGGCTAGGGCAACCTGCTTGGTCCTTGACAATCGCACCATGGTGTTTATGGTTCAATAAAAAAATAAAAATAAATACAGTCCAGTATTGTTGCACCTCAAAACATAATTTCCCGATAAGAACCCCAGCGAACTGTTGGTATGTATGCGAGGATCAATCACCAGGTGTGCGAGTGTGATTTGCGGACTGTAAATTGTTCGCAATTGTCTACATCAGTCGCAATGATGGCAGCGCTCAGTGTGCGACCAGCCTAAGAAAACACAAACTCAGTTGTTCTTTAGTTGGTCAATTTCTATACATTTTGCTTACGCAACTCAACTACACACACAGCTTGCCTCTTAGCCGTCAGACCCCCTAATACACAGGCACACACACAAACTCATACACTAGCCCGGCTCCTAGCCAAGGATGAAGAGGACTTGCGTGCAAGTGTTTCCCAGGAGACAACTGTAGACCGAGGCTTCTGAAGGCCCGGGAATGGCTCTAGATGTCGGTTAGCGAGGAAGATTTTTTTTTTTTTTTTTTTGGTCTGCTCTCCTCCTTACCCTCCCCCTTTCAAAGCTCAGGCAGTGATCGTAATGGGGGGTGACAGCTCACCTCTCCCTAGCGTGCCTACGGTCCTCAGAGCGTTAGACCCCCCCAATGTATCCCCACCACCACGCCCCCAAGTCCCGGAAGGCCACAAAGGTTACTCCATATGTTAGTCTGCGAATTCTTATGAATCTCTCCCCCCCACACACACTCTTTCGTCCTCATGTGTGCTTGTTGTTGCTGACAAGTCTGGAACATTTTGTATTGGTCAAGTCTCGGTAATTTTTTTTCCCGTTTGTCATCATTTATGTCCGAATTGGGGTGTTTGGGTTATTTTGAGCTCTGTCATCATCAGTGTGTATAAAGATTCTAGGCCTGGTGTTTCACAAATATTGAAAGCTCTCTTTTTTTTTTTTTTAATTTATTTATTTTTTTTAAGTTATATTTGGTCTACAATCTGATAATACTGAATGTGAAAATGTACTAATGTGAAATAATTCCTGTAAACAACTTTAACGTTAATGGTTTTGCACAACGTCCATAATTTACATAGTTTAACAAACTAGATCTACCTCAGCTCAATACTTCAATTCAAAATGTCTGAAGAAATTTATAACTATACGTCAGCATCAGATTTCAGTGTTTTGGCTTGCTGAGTGACTTCATTTATATCAAATGTAATCTGCTTACTATCAAAAAGAGGAATGATGTCATTTAGCATACCTCATTAAACAGATCTGATAGGACACGACAGAAACAGCTTCTGATGTTCATGCTTTGAACGCTTTCAAGCCTGGCAAGAAGAATGAAGATGTAATTCACAAAATTAAAATTAAATCAGTACACTGCATTGTGGATCTTTTGAGTGTTGATTCCTGTGCAAGTCTAAGCTAGCTGGCAAAGTCAAATTGTATAATGAGAAGTGTGCATATTGAGGGGAGGGTTTGCGTGTGGAGATGAGCGAGGGTTAAAGCATGTGTCATGGTGAATATTGGAGTAGGCAGAGTGTTAGCAAGGTCAATTATACAATCAGTGTACACACAAAAGTGCCTTATTTACTCAAACTCAACTTGCTCGTTCTCATTCAATTTTTTTCAGACAGTGCTTTCCTTAACACTCTTTTTCTTTTAATATAATTAATCATCAGAAGTCACTTTTTAAATGTGTTTTTTCTGTCCTTATAAAGGGCCCAGAATCCAAACAACAACAAATTGTGGCATGCGGGTAGGATGCATATTCGGGGTGTAGGTATAGCTGGCTAGCATTTTGTGAAGGCATACAGTAAACGTGTTGATCCATAAAGAAGTGCACATGCTGTTATTTCAACGTTTTTGGGAAAACTTTCTGCATCTCATTTGTCCTTCACATACACACAAAAAGTGGGGATGACGTTTGGTTTGCCAGACACACAGTTGTACACAGACATAGCAGTGGTGCTGTGGGAATCAATTTGCAAGGTTAGAATATGCACGATAAGTGCCAGAGGGGGTATGTGCAGCATCCTCGCATCATCTCCAAACACCCTGCAGGCTGAAGTTGAGTTTCAGCCACACCCCACATATCACCACATTGTTGTGTTGTTTGGAGACGCCTGCTACACCTACCATGGGCACGCAAGGTTTTACCCATTTTTACTACACGTTTCCTGGGAGTCGTCACCTCAGAAAGTTGTGACCTGGTGTAATCTGAGGTCTTAATTCTAATCTGTGGGCAGTAATAGGCTTCTTACAAATGTGTGTGTATAATAGGAGAGACAAATGAATAGCATCTGTGTTGCGGTTTTATAACCCTTTCAGCAGCCAATATGTGAACACAGGGTGAAGCAACACATGTAGAATGATAATGTAACACTCACAGGCATATGCTTTATGTTCTGCAAAGAACGATACTACTACATACTACTCCATGTACAGTATATCCGTATGTCTGTATTATACTGCTCCCAGGTGGCCAAGGCACGCGCACCAGAAGGAGCAGCTCAGTGTCCATTGAATTGAAGCAAACAATGTGGCAACAGCTGTTTGATTCTTTACATTCTGTTTTTAATTATGTCATTACTGTATGTTATTATTAAGTGCACTATTATAGAGTGCTATCTTATTAATAAACACATTACAAAAATTGGTGAAGGGGTTTCGAGAGGCTGGAACAGATTTATGGCATTTCCATTCATTTTAATGGGGAAAGATAATTTGAGTTACAAACAAACTCATATCTCAAGGCACCACTGTACATTCACATAGAAGCCTATTTATTGTACAACCCCAATTCCAATGAAGTTGTGATGTTGTGTTAAACAAAAAAACAGAATACAATGATTTGCAAATCATGTTCAACCTATATTTAATTGAATACACTACAAAGACAAGATATTTAATGTTCAAACTGATGAACTTGATTGTTTTTAGCAAATAATCATGAACTTAGAATTTTATGGCTGCAACACATTCCAAAAAAGCTGGGACAGGGTCATGTTTACCACTGTGTTACATCACCTTTTCTTTTAACAACATTCAATAAACGTTTGGGAACTGAGGACACTAATTGTTGAAGCTTTGCCGGTGGAATTCTTTCCCATTCTTGCTTGATGTAAAGCTTCTGCTGTTCACAACAGTCCGGGGTCTCCATTGTCGTATTTTCTGCTTCATAATGCGCCACACATTTTCAATGGGAGAAAGGTCTGGACTGCAGGCATGCCAGTCTAGTACCTGCACTCTTTTACTACAAAGCCACGCTGTTGTAACACGTGCAGAATGTGGTTTGGCATTATCTTGCTGTAATAAGCAGGGGTGTCCATGAAAAAGACGTTTCTTGGATGGCAGCATATGTTTCTCCAAAACCTGTATGTACCTTTCAGCATTAATGGTGCCTTCACAGATGTGCAAGTTACCCATGCCATTAGCACTAACACAGCCCCATACCATCACAGATGCTGGCTTTGAAACTTTGCGTCCATAACAGGTTCATAACATGGTTCTTTTCCTCTTTGGCCGGAGGACACGTCGTCCACAATTTGCAAAAACAATTTGAAATGTGGACTCGTCGGACCACAGAACACTTTTCCACTTTGCATCAGTCCATCTTAGATGAGCTCGGGCCCAGAGAAGCCGGCGGCGTTTCTGGGTGTTGTTGATAAATGGCTTTTGCCTTCCATAGTAGAGTTTCAAGTTTCACTTACAGATGTAGCGCCGAACTGTATTTACTGACATTGGTTTTCTGAAGTGTTCCTGAGCCCATGTGGTGATATCCTTTACGGATTGATGTCCGTTTTTGATGCAGTGCCGCCTGAGGGATCGAAGGTCACGGGCATTCAACGTAGGTTTTCGGCCTTGCCGCTTACATGCAGTGATCTCTCCAGATTTTCTGAACCTTTTGATGATATGGAGCGTAAATTATGAAATTCCTAAATTCCTTGCAATTGTACGTTAAGGAACATTGTACTTAAACTGTTCGACTATTTTCTCACGCACTTGTTCACAAAGAGGTGAACCTCGCCCCATCTTTGCTTGTGAATGACTGAGCAATTCAGGGAAGCACCTTTTATACCCAATCATGGCACCCACCTGTTCCCAATTAGCCTGTTCACCTGTGGGATGTTCCAAACAGGTGTTTGATGAGCATTCCTCGACTTTCTCAGTCTTCGTTGTCACCTGCCCCAGCTTTTTTGGAACGTGTTGCAGCCATAAAATTCCAAGTTAATGATTATTTGCTAAAAACAATAACATTTATCAGTTCGAACATTAAATATCTTGTCTTTGTAGTGTATTCAATTAAATATAGGTTGAACATGATTTGCAAATCATTGTATTCTGTTTAACACAACTTCCCAACTTCATTGGAATCGGGGTTGTAGTTTTTGCGAGCTTTTCATAAAAATTTGTATAACTCTGGAGTTGGCATGACTAGCATTTTTCTACTATAAGCATGTAGAATGCTGCTCGGGCTTGCGACCTTTGCAACAAAACCTTAAACCAGAAGTACACTGAACCAAACCACAACACGTTTCCTTGCTTGTAAACTTTACAGACTTGAACAGAACATTCTTTGAGGATTGTTTCTTCCCGGGAATGACAAACACTGACGCATCACTATCCAAAGTTTTGATAGACAGTTGGACCCCTGCTAAAAAAAGTTTCTAGTTTTTTTTTAACCCCAAAAAATCTTGAATAAGCGGGGATAACCCACCAATAAGCATTTTCGGGCTTGGTTCTCCCCACCCCACAAAAGGAAAAACAAAGAAAATTTGTAAACATTTCAAAACATTTGGGGGGGGGGAAATTTAAAGAAAAAATATTATCTGCGAATAGGTGAGTCTACAGGTGCCAAACCGCGAGTATGCGGGCGTCCATTGTACATTGAGTGATAACCAGGTGGGTGTTGATTCTACAAACAGTACATTGAGAGGCCATCCAAACTAGCCACTCACTTTACTTTTGTTACCACATGATCATGTGATATGTTTGAGTAATTTCACAGATGGCTTCCTCAATCATTTTAAATTCCATAAAACAAAGTGCAAATCATTCAAGATGATTCACCCATTATTAGTATGGAAATTGGCACCGGGATGCCTTTGGATCCTGAAAGCTTATCACTTGAGTGACAGCTCAAGACACTTGTGGTTCATCGCACTGTATTTAAGGTATGTTTTATGTTTTCCAAACTTGACACATTATCCTCGGGTGCTGGCTCACACCTTGTTGGTGTTTAAGACAGATTTCCACTAATATTACTGAATTGTGGAGGCAGTCGCAGCTCCCTCATATCGGGGAGGTGTCGTCTGCTCACAGATCACTGTCTGGATGAGGGAGCACAGCAGCATCCCGCCTCATTACCGTAGCTCCACACTAACCGAGAGAGTGACATACTACTCTCTGTGATTAAGATGTAAATTTCCTCTAATTGGAATGTAAATTCATACATTTATATGAAGACGTCAGCTGTCAGTTTGCAATATTGTGTCCTTTTCTCTGCGTCTCCCCTGGTCCCCAGGCAGGGGACGAGGTGCCTGTAATCTGTATCATACTCCCAGCAGCCCCGTCATGGGATTTGCCGTTTGTTTAATGCCAGGCCCATTGTCCTTCATCCAGCCCATCATTGTAATTCTCCCCATTCATGTTTTTGTGTTTTGTCGACGTCCGATTTGCTCTCGCTACCTGTGTTTGTTTACCCATGCATGGCTGAGCCACCAGGGCTTTGGAGAAGGGGCGAGGACGGGGGGGTGGGGCACTTTAAGACGGGGCCCGGGTCATTGGGTGGCCGTATTTTGTGTGTGCATCGATTACTTCTGCTGAATGTTCCTGAATGCAAATAAGTCTGCCACTTTGAGAGGAAGCACATGTATCTGAAGTAATTAATTTTACCCTTGAATGCCAGCTGTGGTGTTGGTGTGATGTGCTCCAAATGGAGCTTTCTCACCAAAAAAGTGTTAATTTAGGCATTTGGCAGATGAAATAAGTGTGTTTGCCAATATGTATTGTGTCCACAGAAAGCCGATGTCTTTTTGTAATTCAAAGCCTGTGTCATCTTGTCGATTTGTGACCATGCTAAGATACACTGTAAGTCACACAATACCGACATAATATAAAGCATGTCTGTTTACCAGTGATGGATGAAACTAAATTCCAATAGCTTCATGTTAATAATTTCCCAATATTATTGTTATTATTATAACTAAGGGATTGAATGTAATGTTGTTTAACCCTTTGTAGAGCACACATTGAAATACTTTGAAATCAAAAACAAGTTTTACCTTTCATATTATGTTTGATCGAACATTTTTCTTGATTGTCATTACCATTGGTAGGTGCATTATAGTGTGGCGACTAATTTGACTTTTTGAAGTTTAGACCACCAAATACGGTTCCCTTGGCCATTGGGTAATGGCTTCAATTTATATACCGTAGTTCATTATGAAATGAGAAAGAGGCTTCATAGAAAATTCTAAGGCAGACTGTACACTGTGCCTTGAGATACAAATTTGGTGTTTTCCGTGACCATGCTTGTATCTAAAACACACTGTACTTTGTACAAACTTAGTAAAATCATAATAAAATAAGATGTATAGAATTGAACAGTTTGTGCATAATGATTAATTCCTTGCCGCTCCTTCTGGTGTGTGTGCCTTGGCCACCGGGGACAGTAGTATACAGTCATGCAGACACAAACAAAGAAGAGTTTCATAATTACTGCGACTCAGTAAACTGCAGTAATGTTAGTAATTTTTCACAGATGATAAAGACTGTACGTATGCCTGTGAGCATTTTTATATTGTCTGTCTATGTGTTGCTGCAACATTTGTTCAAATGTCCACCACATAGATACTATTGGTTAGCCCGTCTATGGCTTTTCCGCTTATGTATTAGCATTACGCTGGCAGACGTTACTGCAAGATAATGTGGTCGGTTTAAATACATTGAGGTCACTGCCACCATACCATGCCATTAGATCCCAAATTTGGCACAATTTTACAACAAAAGAAAACTGTGGCACCACCGTAATTTGAGGAAAACCTACATCTGCAATAAACATGATTTTATTTTTTCAAATTAACATATGGTCATGAGCTTTAATAGGTGTTTGTGAATCAGTTAACTAATTTGTTGTGTAACCCCCGAAATGACTTGTCACATCTTGCTCAGTGAACATGATGACTCCAAACAAAAGCAGCAAGTTTTTCCTGTTGTGGTTTGTTGTGTGAATTGCGCATATCATCGAGCGTCTGTGGGTGTCTACCATATAATATGCATATTTGCTCTGCATTCCACTCAAGCAAAGGTGCTATGTGGCGCCTTTCAGATCACGCAGACCTTTCATTACAAGACTCTTAGGGCTTAATTGTTTTTTATTGTCACAATTCCTTGAGAACTTCCACAATTGTTCACACACTGCCTAGTTGTGATAATGTGTGCGTCTGGGTGTGCGTGCGTTCCACTGTGACAAGGAGCACTTGTTTGAGTCCACCTGCAGGAATCACTTGTTGAGTCTGTTGTATAATTCCTGGGGGTTAAAAAAACATTGGTCCCACGTTCCATACAGACCTGAATTCTCATGTTGTATCAGTCCAGCTGAAACATTAACACCAGGAATTCCATCAATGCTCCCATAGCATGTCAATACTGCTCCACCCACCTGTGGCACCACATTTTCCTGTCATGCCCTCGCTCAATTAGCAAGAGGTCACAATAAACCTTTCACTTCCATCTCTCACCTTGTGTTGATTGAACCAACGACGTGGAAACCTGGCACGTTCCTAGACGTCTTTTTGGAGTGTGAGGAATCTGCCCCTGGTCAGGTGAATCAGCCGGCGTTGGCCTCGTGGGTTTTGCTGTGACAGCCTATCCGGAATGCAGGCACTCCCATGCACCGAGCATCTACACCTGTCAGCTGACTGCTCAGGTGGCTGAGGAGGAAGTGAATCACGCTCACTCTCTTGCCTTAATGATATATTTATAATAATTTATAATAATACATATATATATATATATATATATTATATATAATAAAATATGCACACAAACCAACTTACAGTGATTCGTGGGGACATAACGTGACTGCCAACTGGTTGCCTCTGTACAGTAACTGGGGAGTTCAAATTCTTACATAGTGGGGGAGAAGCGACTCATCACAGACGCTCAAGTGTGTCATTGGGTGATGTTTTAGCCACTCCCAAAAAAAATACAAAATGTTGTACTTCCACAATTTAATTCTGTCTTTGCACGTTTTCAGCAATTATCTTCAAACGTATAATGATATTGAGAACTCTGTTATTTATTAACTTGAATGACGTGACGCATCTCACAGGGGAATAAGTAGCAAAAAATGTTTGACAAGCCAAAGAAAAAACATGTCACACTCCCAAAATTAGCTCTGACTTTCACTGAAGTGACGTCGCTCACTGTATGTGATGTCAGATTTTAAAGTACTGTACTACTTTTGAGGCATGATCTCCTGAAAACCGTGGTCAGTTTTCTAATTTACCTTGACTATGGAGAATCCACTTTAGTAGCCTTTTTTTTTTTAAAAAAAAGATGGGGTGTTATTTCTTTACATTTTGATGACAATCTATTCATTGATGAAGTCATCATTTTAATCTTTGAAGAATTACAGTGGTGCCTTGATTTATGAGTTTAATTTGGTCCATGACCACTCGTAGCTCAAAACACGCAAATCATCTTTCCCCATTGAAATGAATGGAATAGGCATTGATCCATTCCAGTCCTTGTGGTCCCTCTGGTGTGTGCGCCTTGGCCACCAGGGGGCAGTGTAATACAGACACACACGAAGAAGAGATATATGCCGTGAGTATTGTTACATTGTCTGCCTACATGTGTTGTTTCACCGTTTGTGGTCATACACCCTTTGTTTAAAGGGTTTTCACACTGCGACTATCGATGCTATATGTTAGCTTGTCTCAGGCGTTTTGCTTTATGATTTAGCATGAAGCTAGACCCCTAAAGCAAAGTTGTGTGGTTGTTTTAATCCAAAACTCCTGATTTGTTTTATTTTTAGTTTGACAGTCAACTCCAACTGGTAGTGGCGATAAACAAATTCAGGCCTCTTGGTAAAGAAATGTTAACGACCTGCTAAACTTCTTCTTATTGTGCAGTGAGTTTGGTGCCACCATCTACCGCTCGCATTTCAAATTGTTGCTTCCAAGTCAAAACAAAAACATCAGACCTTGAAAAACTTGTAAGTTGCTTCACTCGAAATATCCAAATTGAATCAAATTTGCTACGTATACGCAATGTCTGAAGATTAAATGTGCAAAGAAGATTCATCCTGGTCTGATCTAGATTTCACATTTTGAAAAGATTTCAATTCAAAATGAAACATCTCCCAAACTGGCGAAGGAAGTTCCCGTGGCTCTCTCGTTCCAATTTCTCATCACCACTCCTTAAAAAAAAAAAAAAAAAAAAAAAAAAAAAACGTTGGTAGGTCACGGCACAGGCTCATCGTGAATTGCAGGAAGAAAAGTGGGGCAGTGAGCTAGAGACAGTCAGAGAAAGAGAGAGAGCATTTTGTCCCCCAGGTATGACCGAGTCAGTCATGCATAAGGATCCCACATGGGGGGAGGGAAGAGGAGGGCGTTGAAGAAACTCTTGGCTTTCCCTCTTCCGCGAAAACACATCTGTCTTCTTTCCCCGCCACACACACCTTTTGTGCATCCTTTCCGCACCTTCATACTTTGGTAACAGAGCTGCTGAACACCACATTTAAATTGTTTGGGCTTCTTATTTCGTGCACATCTGTCTTGCAATTTTACACCACGCTTTGAGGGCTTGAGCTCTTTTACAGCAGCCGTACTTGTGGTGCCGTTACACCAACCAGTGTTTCTTCCCTGCAAATCTGTGTTAGCCCAGTGTCCTTATTTTATTTTTGCGCCAGTCGTGTCATGGCTGCATACATTAAAACAATTCAACTCCGCCGCCTCTCTGGCCACAACAATCATTTGCGGATGTGTCGGGTGAAATTTAGCAACAAATTATCATTTTCTGAATCACTTCACTCTGCTTGCTTTGTGCTTCTTTCATTCTTCTCTTCCTCCGTCGTGTTTTTGAGCGCCTCAAAAGGACTGAGCCCCCCGCATGTTCTTCTTTTTGCCTCTTTTATCTTTCATTTTTTGTCCATCATTATCCAGCAGCACTTTTCTGTGCGTGCAAATGCTTTCTGAACGGCTTCCTTTCTTCCTTTTCAGGGCGGATGTCATTGTTGCCGCCTGTGGGCTGGGTGTATTTATTTAGGGGTAATTGGTGTGTGGATGAGTGAGGTAATGAGGTGCATCCACACTTGGCTGCTCCCCTCCTTAGCTTAGCTGGGCTCCAGCTTGTACTGCACCGTCTCCTCGGCACATGCCAGAGTGACTCTTTCATACCCAGGTAGACAAACACAATCGCTTGCGGTATACCTCAATCAAGATCCTGTGTGTGTATGCCGTCAGTTGTTTGCTTGTGTTTGTGTAAGAGTTTTGGTGGTGGTGTTTTTTTTTTTTTTTTTGTTTGTTTTTTTTGGGGGGGGGGGATGGTTTGCCAATGCATCTATATGAGGCTGAGTGTGTGTTCAATGGAGCTCAAGAGGACCTTTGGCTCTCCTAGCTCACTGGCAACCTCCAAAAGTGGCCCGGATATCCTGCAGAGTTACCTAATGATTTTACTTACACCTCCCGTATCTGTCTGGCCCGTGTGTCTGCAGCCTTTACATGCCATTTGCTGCCTCATATCCTGTAAAATTCAATTGCACAGCACCAACTGTAGCCAGAGAAGGGGGATCTCTCTCTCTCTCTCTCTCTCTCTCTCTCTCTCTCTCTCTCTCTCTCTCTCTCTCTCTCTCTCTCTCTCTCTCTCTCTCTCTCTCTCACTCTCACTCTCTCTCTACCCTCTCTTTCTCTGTCTACATTTGTAAATACAAACAGCTCTACCACCGCATCATCTCCAAGAAACTAGGAATTTGTGTTTGTACTTAAAGGTGTTTGTGAGCTAATGTTACGCATCAGTTGTTGTGTTATCAGGGTAATTGCTGCCGACCTTCCAGTCTTTGATGGACACACAATTACTGTATGGGATGCATAAGTGGACTCATTTTAGCCAAGGATTTTGAGTTGCTAATGGTGCATTATTCAGCTTTTGGTCTGTCCCCAAAAGTGCCAGGCCAAATCAAACACGCCGCTCCAGGGTAATTGAGGCCCACTCCGCACCCCCTGTGGTGAGCACGGCAGAACTGTAATCCCCTGACTACTCTGACTTGGCCCCAATCTGGCGGGCTGCCCATTTCCCAGCAAAACGGCAAACTCGGGCAGACTGAAGAAGCGGATGACCACGTTTGGAACTCTTTCTAGTTTAGTCATTCAATCGCTTTACTCTCCCTTACCTTCTATTCTATTTGTTCTATGATATAATTGGGTAATGAATAACAAGTTTATATTTTTCGGTACGGAAGAGAGGTGTACCGAGTTCCTACACGGAACATATTGAGTAAGCGACAGTAAGTGTAGCTGCTTCGTTCCTTAGCCAATACAATGCTGCCGTAGCCTCTAGCTAGTGGACATACTGGCTAGCGATATGCTTTTTACAGAAGGTCAAACTTGTTAACTCATTTCAAACGACATCACCCGAACGTGAATATCAGTACAACATGATTTAAAAACTAGTGCGGCGCAAACGCAACTTTAAACAGCTATTTAAAGATTGAACCAAAGCAATAATAAATGCCATTAGTATTTTTAAAGCATAATAATTCCGACTGTTCGAACTGATTGATTGATTGGTTGACTTATTGAATATTTTGAACATGCAGTACAACAAAACTGACAAAATAAAAAATTACAGTATCCATTTAATCCAATACCAAAACACAGCGTACTGCCTCTGCAAAAAGGAGTAGGAAGAAGTAACAATTGCACTCTCCTTAAAAGAAAATATTTAAGTTATATATTATTTCATATTTATTTTATTTATTGAAGAATTTACTGTGAGCAATTGTTTTTCATTTTAAATATCATTAAAGCTGTTCCTATTTACACAAAAGGTCAGCAGTTTTCCATTTTGTTCCATTACTGTGCTGAATGTTACTTTGTAGTGAACTAATAGCGCTAAACTAAAATAGCCAAGTATGAATTTTTCCATTCCTCCTTAACGTAAACTGTATTTTAAAAGTGTATTTTATTGTTTGAACTTTTACACATTAATAGTGGTTCACTAATTTTAAGCAATTAAAAACACTGCATGTCCCATTGATGAATTTACGGGACAGTTTGACTCTATAATAGCTTTGTTCTTTTATTTCGTGTTTTTCTTTTTCTTTTTCAAAATCAGAACAAATCGACCAGTCTCTGGTTTTGTATTTCAATTATGTAAATGAGCAGATATTCCTTTTCAAGATTGGATTTCTTGAATCAATTAAATAATTCTGTGCTACCAAAATACAAATAATTTTTGAGCAGAGGTGTCACCTCTTATTGGGGTTATTTTCCAGAGAGGGTATTTAGCACTGTCTCTCTTCATTTTTAACTTTAGCTTGTATGCTCCCCAGGCTCACTTTGTAATGGATTTAATAATGCGTAACAATTAACACTCATTCAGCGCTCTAGGTTAGCGGCTGGCTGGTGCGTTTCGGGCTAAATAAAAATAATAATTATATAAGCACCTAACAAGAATCCTCCTCATCACCCCCGGTGCATCGACAACCTTGGGGTGGTGGAGAAAATGGAAGGTGGTGAATTTTTTGACAGGGCGGCCGAGGGGATGTCTCATTCCCTCTGACACCCCGAACACCCTAAAGGTAGCTTGGCCAACAGTCTACCCAGGAAGCACCTCACCTAGCTGTGGCTAAAATTACACAACCACCTGCCCACAGGGACAGTGTACTGGAGATGAGAGCAGAGGTGGTGGTGTGGTGAGAAGAGCCAGGAAAGAGGAGCAAAGAGCAAAAGACTAAATATTTGTCAGAGTATTGCTGTAAAATTTTGGATGGTAGTAAATAGTAATGGCCGGTAGTTAGTTGTAAACTGGGCCCTGGAAGTCAGACAATTTGGAATATGAGCAAACGTTTAAGGAAAAATACTCTAATGTCCTGTGTCACACGAGATGTCAACATAACCTCAGAAGATCTCTCTAGACCTCAGTTGTCTTTGGCTTTTTGTGGCTTTTTTGAGATTGGTTAGGGTTATTCCAAAGGAAGTTGATGCTTCCAGGAAATCAGAAGAGCAGAAGAATATATAATGGAACCTCAGTTTTCACGATTATTCTGTTCCAAAGCCAAAATCATAAAAAAAACTAAAGTAATATTTCCCTTAAGAAATAATGTAAATCCTTTTAATCCATTCCATGCACCCAAAAATATTAACAAAAATATATTTTGTAGACAAAATAGTTTATAATACAGAAAGCAATGTGAAACAAATGTAAATGACTAATGAAATGCATGAATGAACTTTATAATCAACATCCCTTTTGCCTTTATTGAAGACTTGATGGCGTATGAAAGAAAGATGGCAAGGAGGGGAGAGGAAGGAGGAAGGGAAATCCGCCAGTTTTGCCAGTTCTTTCTTGAATTAAATGTTTTTCTTGTCTTCTTTATCATAGGGCCAAGGAACTTTCTTTGACCCCATAGTGGCCTGCTGAACAGTCGCACTCAATTAACTAAGCACAGTAATACTTCAAATGAAAAAGCGGGGTGACGCTTAACGAGAAAACACCCAAAAAGTTTTTGAAAGTTACGCATGCAAATGGGTTGCTTTGTGTGGGCGCGCAAATCCAGAAAATGAGTGGCCGAGTCACATAGGCAGGCAGATAAATTTGGTACCGACCACTTCCAACTGCACACAGACTGTAAGAGGACTGGAAAAACATTCCGGCGATCAAATCGTTTAAAATCAAAATATAAGAAAACTAGGGCATTCGAAAACTGAGGTTCCATTGTACTTGGAAGACTCCTTAAATATACATATAGCCACTAGTTATTAACATTAAGGTAGAATCTTTTGGGGCTTTTTATTTTTATTTTTTTTTTTTTAACTATTAACAGTGTCAAACTTTGCATATGATTTCTTCCTCAATCATGGGGAGCTCAATGTGAACCCAAAGGGGGTGTTGAAGTTAACACAGGAATACCAATAGCAACCTAGTAGCACCTCCAATAAATCTTTTGTGAGTTCTATTTTCTTTTTTTTTTCTTTTCTTTTCTTTTTTGGCACTTTAGTGGATGAGTCATTCAAATATTTTACAACGTAAAGTTTTGTCCCTGTTGTAATTTGGCATGTTCCTTGATGTTAATGTAAATCTGTATCAGAGAGAAGACAGTGACTGGGTCAAATTCAGGTTTTCCAGAGTGCTTTAAAAGTTCAGTGGATTAGGGGAACAAAGCATTGCAGCCCCAGGCGAGTCCAGCCTAGGTCCGCAGAGAGCATATCCGCAACAAGAACGTGGTGGCTGTTGTTCACAAAGGGACAGTTAGTGGATGGAAATGCATGCTTTATTATTGCCACTTTAAGCCCATTTTCAACATAAATATGGGCGAGAAATCTCATGAATTAGTCCTCCTATTTTTGCTTTTAAATGTTTCCTTTCTACGTCTCTGTGAAGTTAAAATAAATCGGTCCTCCATATTTAACACCCCACAGAGACACGTGTTGTTAACAGCCCTGTCGAATATGAATGATACAAAATATAAATGAGACTTCAAAATCATAAAAAAAAACAAAAGTCAAGCCATTGTCCGCTGAATGCCTGAAACCACACCCAACTGAAAAATAGATGCTTCTTCGTCTAGCATCTTCCTTATACCTACACATCCCTACATGTTTAACCCATGAAAAACACAACACTTCCAGTGACTGAAATATATCCCACCGGGTCGTCCCGGGGCTTTGCGCACTGCAAAGTGAGACACTAGCCACCAGTAGCACTTGCGCTAACAAGCTTTCGGGGCTATCCCGGCAGGTGGATGAGTAGCGGACTCATCCGCGGCTTCATCTCCTCTTTTGGGAATTTAAACAACACCAGCTCAGAAGATTCATTTTTGCATGGCAAACTAGCTAGCAGCAAGACGTAGTGGTAGAAGTGGGTATCCTAATAATATCAAAGTACCTTGGAATTGCGCTGGATAACCACTGATGCAAACAAAGGCGCTCTAGTTCTTATATAGTGGGGGGGGGGGAGGTGGGACTCATGCTCGAGTACGTCACTGGGCACCGTTTTAGCCAGGCCCAAAAAAATCAAGGAAAAGTGAAATAGTGAAAAATTCATGGTTCTCAGTCTTTGCACTTTTTCAGCAATTATCTTCAGGCATGTATAATGTGTTTTAAAATACATGTCTGAATTCACTTTAGGGTCTTCAAGTATGCCAACATCACAGTCTTCCATCGAAAGTCTCACCATTATCGTGTCAAACCAATCGTTACCACATAACCTTGGCAAAGGAATGAGGCATTGCGTTAATTTCAGATGGACGTGTCTATTTATATTGTCAGAACATCTATGTAAATTTGCATCTCACCCATTTTTTTCTCCTTTGAGAAGAAATCTCAAGACAGACTCCAATAGACTGATAACAATTCGAGCTGCTTCCCTGTGGCAGAGTTCAGGCTGTTTGCCTGTCGCCTGATGTGCAGTGAATGGCCTTAGAGGCTCTAGGCTGGTCTATGTGTGGCCCGGCTGGTCCAAGTCAGCAGTAATGACTGGCTTTGGCCAGCATGCCTGTTAATGTGAATGGGGTTACTCTGGGCAACACCTTTTCAGCTGGGTCCTATGAAGTCCCCAGTATGGTGGTCTTTGTCCACACAAGGGCTGTCCTCTCAGCAAAAAGGGCTCCTTTTTTTGAGAGCACTATCAACTGGTGATGGATTATACCAACCCCCCTTTATTCATTGGGACAGACTTAACAGACATGGATGCACGCAAACATACAGACACACACACGCTCACACATGCGGGCTCTCACAAAGACACCAAAGGTATTACAAGCACATCCACACTTTATCTTACACAGTTGTGTCTTGGAGAGATTAAACTGACCAACAACTTGGGTGAAAGTGAATGAAATTTCTGTCACACACGAAATAGGGTTGGGAACGATAAACCGATGCGACTGGATAGCCGTTCGTCAAGGCGAGTATCGATACAAGTCTGCCAGGAATCCTTAGATACATCGGTTGTAGGGGTGTGGACTGGCTATTGCGAGGCTAGGAATCGGTTGCCTGAGGCTTTACGGTTTTCATCTTGTAAAATAAGCGAGAGGTCTCGCGCTGTGCTCCACAGGTATCGTTATGTTTACAACCAAACACAGCAGTGGTGGATACTAGCGACACTACTAGTTTAACGACATTTCTCCGTAGCGTCACTATTTCAACATCAAATAGCTTTTCAGTAGTTAAGCTACTTTCGTGGTCACAGCAAAGTAGCATTCCGCCAGGAGTTGCAAATATTGAATGCAACGTCATGTTACGTACCTTATCTCAAGTCCGCCATCGACATCGGGGCCGGCGGTGAAATATGTGCCACAGATTGTAAGCATGCAGACAATATGGGAAAGGTAGGTACATCTCAGCAATTCTCATGGGCTTTATACCTCAGCAAACTAATGCTTCGTCTCGAGTCCTCGAAGTCCACTTATACTGTGCGTTCCAGTGTTGGTACTGTGCGACCCTAAAAAAGAAAATTCCAGGAGGTCAAACAGCCAGGTATGTCCCGAAGCTGACGCAGCAATCGGCAGTTGTACTAGGCTAGTCATCATGACTTAAAAGTTCAAAAAAAGTCAGTCAGCACTCAGCAAGCAGAAAAAAACCCACAAAAAAAAGTGGCGGTATATATATATATATATTCATTCATTCATCTTCCGTTCCGCTTATCCTCACTTGGGTCGTGGGCGTGCTGGAGCCTATCCCAGCAATCTTCGGGCAAGAGGCGGGGTACACCCTGAACTGGTCGCCAGCTAATCGCAGGGCACATAGAAGCAAACGACCATTCACGCACACATTCATACCTACGGGCAATTTAGAGTCTTCATCAATATATATACCGTATTTTTCGGACTATAAGTCGCAGTTTTTTTCATATTTTGGCCGGGGTGCGACTTGAACTCCGGAGCGATTTATATGTGAAATTATTAACACATTATTATATAATTTCACGTTATTTTTCTCACTGACAACCGCAAGAGGGCGCTCTAGGCCTGTGTATCTGTACCTGCAACTGACAACGACTCTGACGAAAGCGACGCAGATGAGGAAGCGGCGCATCGTCTGCCTCCGGAGTTGGCGGAGTTGTTTAGAAGTGACAATGAGGATGAAGATTTCATTGGATTTAGTGATTTGGAGTGACACTGATGGTTTGGTAAACTTGTTAGCATGTTCTTTATGCTATACTTATCTGAATAACTGTTAATATGTTACGTTAACGTACCAGGCACGTTCTCAGTTCGTTGTTTGTGCGTCATGTAACGTTACCTGAATGTGTTACGTTAGCATACCGTACACCTATTCAGCCTGTTGTTCTCTATTCTATTTTTATTTTAAATTGCCTTTCAAGATTAAATGTCTGTTCTTGGTGTTGGATTTTATCAATTAAATTTCAACCCAAAAATGCGACTTATACTCCAATGCGACATATATGTTTTTTCCTTCTTTATTATGCATTTTTTAGCTGGTGCGACTTTTACTCCGGAGCGACTTATAGTCCAGAAAATACGGTGTGAATATATATATATATATATATATATATATATATATATATATATACACACACACACAGTACAGGTATGTACGTACTCTTTGTTATATTGCAGCCATTTGTTAGTCATTTAAGTTCTTTTTTTTTTCCTCTTTAATGTAGACAGAGCACCCCATAATGACAGAAAAAAAATGTAATTGTTTAAATTTTTGCTGATTTATTAAAAAAGAAAAACTGAAATATCACACAGCCATAAGTATTCAGACCCTTTGCTGTGACACTCATATATTTAACTCGGGTGCTGTCCATTTCTTCTGATCATCCTTAAAATGGTTCGACACCTTCATTGGAGTCCAGCTGTGTTTGATTATACTGATTGGACTTGATGAGGAAAGCCACACACCTGTTTATATAAGACCTTACAAGTCACAGTGCATGTCAGAGCAAATGAGAATCATGAGGTCAAAGGAACTGCCTGAAGAGCTCAGGGACAGAATTGTGTCAAGGCACCGATCTGGGCAAGGTTACAAAAAAAATTGCTGCTGCACTTAAGGTTCCTAAGAGCACAGTGGCCTCCATAATCCTGAAATGGAAGACGTTTGGGACGATCCGAACCCTTCCTAGAGCTGGTCGTCTGGCCGAACTGAGCAATTGGGGGAGAAGAGCCTTGGTGAGAGAGGTAAAGAAGAACCCAAAGAACACTGTGGCTGAACTCCAGAGGTGCAGTCGGAAGATGGGAGAAAGTTCTAGTAAGTCAACTATCACTGCAGCCCTCCACCACTCGGGGCTTTATGGCAGAGTAGCTCGACGGAAGCCTCTCCTCAGTGCAAGACACATGAATGCCCGTATGGAGTGGGCTAAAAAACACCTGAAGGACTCCAAGATGGTGAGAAATAAGATTCGCTGGGCTGATGAGACCAAGATAGAAATTGTTGGCCTTAATTCTAAGTGGCATGTTTGGAGAAAACCAGGCACTGCTCATCTCCTCTCCAATACAGTCCCAACAGTGAAGCATGGTGGTGGCAGCATCATGCTGTGTGTGTGTGTTTTTCAGCTGGAGGGACAGGGAGACTGGTTGCAATCGAAGAAAAGTTGAATGCGGCCAAGTACAGGAATATCCTGGATGAAAACTTTCTCCAGAGTGCTCAGAACCTCAGACTGGGCTGAAGGTTCACCTTCAAAAATGACAATGACCCCATAAGCACACAGCTAAAATACTGAAGGAGTGGCTTCAGAACAACTCCGTAACTGTTTTTGAATGGCCCAGACAGAGCCCTGACTTAAACCCAATTGAGAATCTCTGGAAAGACCTGAAAATGGCTGCCCACCAACGTTCACCATCCAACCTGACAGAACTGGAGCTGTGTGATATTTCAGTTTTTCTTTCTTTATAAAACTGCAAAAACTTCAACAATTCTGTTTTTTTTCTGTCAATATGGGGTGCTGTGTGTACATTAATGTAGAAAAATGAACTTAAATTATTTGTAGCAAATGGCTGCAATATAAAAAAGAGTGAAAATTTTAAGGGGGTCTGAATACTTTCCGTACCCACTGTAAACCCAATTGAACATCCCTTGAAAGACCTGAAAATGTCTGTCCACCAATGTTCACCATTCAACCTGACAGAACTGGAGCGGATCTCCAAGCAGGAATGGCAGAGGATCCCCAAATCCAGGTGTGAAAAACTTGTTGCATCATTCCCAAAAAGACTCATGGCTGTATTAGCTCAAAAGCGTGCTTCTACTAAATACTGAGCAAAGGATCTGCATACTTATGGCTGTGTGATATTTCAATTTTTCTTTTTGAATACATATGCAAAAATTTCAACAATTCCGTTTTTTCTGTCAATATGGGGTGCTGTGTGTACATTAATGAGGGAAAAAAATGAAGTTAAATGATTTTAGCAAATGGCTGCAATATAAAAAAAAAAAGAGTGAAAATTTTAAGGGGGTCTGAATACTTTCCGTACCCACTGTGTGTGTGTGTATATATATATATATATATATATATGTATTTTTTTTTATTATTTTTTTAACAGTACCATAAAGCAACAATGGTCAGACATAGGTGTTCTTTCAAAATAGGGTTTGGCAAATGTCTTTTTATATTTTGCAAATGTCTTTTTTATTGGTTTAAGTCCAGGTTCTTTATAGTAGCATCTACATGTGCAAATGTGGCGGCACTTTAACCGACTGGTTAGAGCGTCTGCCTCACACTTCTGAGAACCGGGGTTCAAATCCCGGCCCCGCCTCTGTAGAGTTTGCATGTTCACCCCGTGCCTGCGTGGCTTTTCTCCGGGCACGCCGGTTTCCTCCCACATCCCATAAACATGGAAGGTAGGTTAATTGAGGACTCTAAATTGCCCGTAGGTGTGACAGTGAATGTGAATGGTTGTTTGTTTATATGTGCCCTGCGATTCGCTGGCATCCAGTTCAGGGTGTACCCCGCCTCCTGCCCGAAGATAGCTGGGATAGGCTCCAGCACTCCCGCGACCCTTGTGTGGATAAGCAGCTCAGAAAATAGTTGGATGGATGTGCAAATGCTAACTATCGCATTTTTTTCTGCACCGAATTGAATCGAGAATCGTATCACAACCATACTGAATCGTATCAAGTCCCCCTGTAAAGATATAGTTTTTGCATCGAATCGCTACCTGTGTAGCTAGACATGTATCGAATTGGCCTCATGCCAGAGATTCCCTACCCTAACATGAAACAGTAAATTTATTGGTCATGATTTTTTTTTTTTTTAAATGTAGTGATCAATCCTGACACAAAGAAAACGCTGTATACCACATCACTTCATGTGTCTCTTCCAGAGACAACAAAAGAACCAAACTGCTGTTTTTTTTCTGCGGTTTTTACTTTACAATGCATTAAACTGTGATTATCATTATGACTGACACCGGAAATTCTCATTCTCATACCTGCTCAGTGCTGACTTTTTTGCTGGCACAACTGTTCTGCAGGAGTGATTACGTCTTCACGCTTCCCAAAAGGGTCAGTCACTTGCACAGGCTGACACAGTAACCTCTAGATGACCTTTATCAAATGGTATCATCCATCCATCCATCCATTTTCTATCATCGGGCAGGAGGCGGGGTACACCCTGAACTGGTTGCCAGCCAATCGCAGGGCACATAGAAACAAACAACCATTCACACTCACATTCACACCTACGGGCAATTTAGAGTGGTCAATTAACCTACCCTGCATGTTTTTGGGATGTGGGAGGAAACCGGAGTGCCCGGAGAAAACCCACGCAGGCACAGGGAGAACATGCAAACTCCACACAGGCGAGGCCGGGGATTGAACCCCGGACCTCAGAACTGTGAGGCAGACGCTCTAACCAGTCGCCTACCGTGCCGCCCAAATGGTATAACTGAAAACTAAATTGTGAACTCCATCACAGCGGAGAAGTGAGCAATGGCCTTTTATTTTCATAAGACAAAGTTAAACCAGGCTGTGGTAAGCTTTTGTTGGACACTTTTATGACAGTTGCGCAGCAGAGGGGTGGATTTTGTGTGTGCCTGTTTTTGTAAAATATATGTGTGCACTTGTTTACTCAGTGCAACACAGAAGTGAGCATCAATATTACATGACTAGAGGTCCATGGTCATGCTCTGGCTTTTATTTTTTGGAGACTAAAAGAAATTTGGAGGCTAGTTGTACAAGGATCTGCTAACCTGGCATTCTATTTTAAATAAATATAACTATTTTTAACTTGTTTGCATTTTATAAGATATTATTTGGAATATTGCGCTTGTTTTTTTTTTTGTTTTTTTTTTAATGCAGATCAGCTGAAAGCACTGTCTTTTGGCTATTTGTTGTGGGTTTTTTTAGCCTGAAAATTGAAGCATTTGAAAACGTCCAAATCGAAATACAGTAGGTATGGAAAATATTCAGACCCCCTTAAGTTTTTCACTTGTTATATTGCAGCCATTTGCTAAAATCATTCAAGTTCATTTTTTTCCTCATTAATGCACACACAGCACCCCATATTGACAGAAAAGAAACTGAATTGTTGAAATCTTTGCAGATTTATAAAAAAAAAAAATGAAATATTACACAGACATGCTGTGACACTCATATATTTAACTCGGGCGCTGTCCATTTCTTCTGATCATCCTTGAGATGGTTCTACACCTTCATTGTAGTCCAGCTGTGTTTGATTATACTGATTGGACTTGATTAGGAAAGCCACACCCCTGTCGATATAAGACCTTCCAGCTCACAGTGCATGTCAGAGCAAATGAGAATCATGAGGTCAAAGGAACTGCCTTGAAGAGCTCGGAGACAAAATTGTGGCAAGGCACAGATCTGGCCATGGTTACAAAAAAAATTATGCTGCACTTAAGGGTCCTAAGAGCACAGTGGCCTCCATAATCCTTAAATGGAAGACATTTGGGACGACCAGAACCCTTCCTAGAGCTGGCCGTCCAGCCAAACTGAGCAATCGGTGGGGAAAGAGCCTTGGCGACAGAGGTAAAGAAGAACCCAAAGAACACTGTGGCTGAGCTCCGGAGATGCAGTCGGGAGATTGGAGAAAGTTCTAGAAAGTCAACCATCACTGGAGCCCTCCACCGGTCGGGGCTTTATGGCACAGTGGTCCCACGGAAGCCTCTTCTCAGTGCAAGACGCATGAAGATTGCTAAAAAAAAAATGTTTTTTAAATACACCTGAAGGACTCCAAGATGGTGAGAAATAAGATTATCTGGTCTGATGAGACCAAGATATAACTTTTTGGCCTTAATTCTAAGTGGCATGTGTGGAGAAAACCAGGCACTGCTCATCACCTGTCCAATACAGTCCCGACAGTGAAGCATGGTGGTGGCAGCATCATGCTGTGGGGGTGTTTTTCAGCTGCAGGGACAGGACGACTGGTTGCAATCGAAAGAAATATGAATGCGGCCAAGTACAGGGAGATCCTGGACGAAACCTCCAGAGTCTCAGGACCTCAGACTGGGTCGAAGGTTCACCTTCCAACATGACAATGACCCTAAGCACACAGCTAAAATAACGAAGGAGTGGCTTCAGAACAACGCCGTGACGGCAACTACTTTTCATGTGTGGCCCGCGGTCGGCCTTTGGTTTTGTTGACGCATTGCCATGTTGCAAATGTAACAGCCGATCAAAAATGCATATGAGCTTTCATCAAAGTGCCACCGAGCCATACCAATTCAGTATTAACAGTATTTATATATTGTGTTTTACAATAATACTGAACTATGTTTAGAATTCCATATGGACCTTTGGGTAGAAAGCAAAGCACGCAGAGTCTCTGTCACTGAAATGAGTGGGTGCAGTCAATGATTGATAATAGCCAACAGCCTTTCAAAATATCCACATTTTCCTTTTTTTTTAATCTTTTTCTTTTCTTTTTGTCCTGTTCGGCTGTTAGGTCAAGCAGAATGGAAAAGCTGTATCCCTTTCAAGCCGGAACAGTTTTACTGTGTCACAGTGGAGTTTTTAAGCTTCCGCTGTGGTATTATGATTGAGGTTTATTGAAAATCAGACTTGATCAGTCGAAAATAACAAAGTTTCTAGAAGGGAGAGAGAAACAAAGACAAAAGAAAAAGCACTAATTGTAAACAGGATGAGAGAAGAAATCATTACATATCTACAACAATGAAACATTAAATATGAGTGTTGCATGGGGCTGTAGTGCTACACCCTGTGAGGGAAGGACAGGACAAGATAGAACAGGAGAAGAAGCATGCAGGACAAGGGTCGTGAACCTGACTGTACAACTGAAGTGTGGTGGCATTAATTATGTGAATTATAAAAGTCTACAGGACGAGAGTATAAGTGAGGGGATACACAAGCGATTTGCATATTCATGACTTATTTGTCGCAGTAAGTGCGTGACCCCACATCCAATGAAAGAGACCAAGGGGTGTGTGTCTGCGGATATATGCAAGTGAATTGATACCATTTTACATGCACACAGACTGACAGAAGTGTCCTGTAATTGCTGTGGTTGCACCGCGGTGGCTGAGGATCCCACCCAATCAATCGAGGGGCGGGATCAGCCCCAGGGGTCCACCCGAGAGCAGCCCGGCGGACGGGACACGTCCCACAGGGCAGTCCACCGGCCCCACCGAGGCACCCCGACAACTGGCCCCCCGTTGGGGGCCAGAGGGACCTAATGTCGTTCTTGCAAATTTGTCTTTTCAGATTTGACAACTTGATTTGACAACAAATTATTTAACAAAGATTGTAGTTTGGCATTGTCGGCCTGACAACATATTCTGAATAGTTCAATGTTAGTATTACACTGTAGACTCTACGTAGGTTATGACACATCATTGATGTATTCCTTGCTGTTGCTACCTGCTGCTTTTACAGAGTCAGAGGAACACAATTTGAAACAAAAGCATAATATTATGTTTAATCGTCGATCAAATGTGACAAAATAAATTCCTTTTTAGTCCAAATCCTGCTTAAAGATTTGCCAAAAAATGTCGTCCCAACACCGAAGACACAACATTAAATGCTATCTTTTGGACGGAGCGGGATTGTTACAGCAGAACATCTGTATTGCACTAAAAAAAACCTGCTCCTACCACGTCAGTGATGCTTTAACCTGAGGACGTTCATAGTTTGAGGGGTGAAATGTGTGTTCGAGGGCGCAAGAGGTCCCCCAGATAGTGCTGTCATAACCCATGCAGCCGCTCTCTTTGCTATGGGCCTATGTGTAGTGAAGGCAGCACTTAGACATGTTTGTACTCTTCGCCCTCTATCCCGCTCCCTTTCTCCCTCGGCACCATGTCGCCCCAGGGGTGGACCAGCACTCCCTGGCTGTGCCCAAGTCCATAACACCAACTAAACCCCCCTCTTGCAACCCATCACTGCTCGGGTCAATGTGCCCTCACCCCCTGCTGCCGTCAACCTACAACGCCCACAGTCCATACCGACACAGGCCTGCAAAGAGAAACAAAACAGATCTGAAAAGAGACCAAATGGCCCCATGCAGAGCTCCCTGTCAAAGGCCTTGACAGGCCCAAGGAGAGGCCCCCAGAGGACCTCAGTGGAAGATGATGACGACAGAGATAACAAGTCAAGTTGTTGTGTTACAGCGCACTTACACTTTGGCCCCTTGTTTGTCCGTTTGCTCATTCACAAGCGCTGCAGAGCTAACTGATTACCATGCATGTCATGTTTACTCACATGGCACATGCTATCAAATGCTGTTTTAGATCAGTCTGTGGACCGTGAAGGGTAAGTGGTGGGCCAGCTACCTACACGAAAGAACAGAAATAAGCATTCCATTCAAGAAATAAACATAAAATATTGTCAGCCAATCAATTTCCTGTTTGAACATGCTCACTTAAAATGAAAATCAGTCATGTATTAGTCGCTTCACATTCTTTCAGTGTTTGGGAAGATAATTACTCTCAAAATGCTTACTCATCCTTCTGTCAGAGAGATTAGCCAAGAAGCAGATGATGTTTCTTGCCCGTGTGGCATCTGTCTTGACTGTTTTTATGAATGTCTCCTGGATTATCCTGGATCAACCAGCAGGTGATAAAATGAGCAGGTCTGTGTTAACCAAGAAACCATTACTTAATTCATTCATGACACCCCCAAGACGATTTGTACGATTGCAAGGTACAACATTCCAGTCTTGGAATCAGAAGAGAATCAAAGAGAAAGAAAGATAGCCAATTTCTAAGTGTGAGAATTAGGTAACTATTTCGTTATGCAGGATGATAGAACCATCTGAAATGACGAACACACTCGATCAACAGGTTATTCCTTATGCAAAGCCAGGGATTGTGTTCCACTCTTTGTTATAGCGAAAGAAGAGGAAGGTAGAGCTCCTTGTCAGCCTTTGTTTGCTGCAGGTGGGCTAGAATTACCCAAGTGATAGGATTTATACTGGAGCTCTTTCTGCATTTTTCTGTCTAGGGAGCGGAAGTCTTCTGTGGAACGGCCAGTGTAAATGGGATGATGCTGTGCTTGTCAAATTGAAAAGCACATCGCCTCATTATGTAGGGTTTTGCTGGGTTAAAGTTAACACTTGTTCCAATAGATCCACCAAATGATTTTCCCACACAATGGGATGTAATTTTATCGCTGTGAGGGATTATGGCACTAGGAGGTGATTTAGTCAGCAGATGGAACAGCAACTCTGGGAAAAATTCACCAGTGTCAACTATGAAATGTTCTACGACCATTTTCTACTTATTTTGACTCTCTTTTATAGAAGGAGTTTGATGGTCAGCCTTTTGCCTGATGGGGTAGTTATTTCCTTTAACTTTTAGACTTCATCCTCGAGATACAATGTTGAATTTCAAGCATTTCATTGACTTAATATCAGTGAAATATCCTGGCCTAATTATTCAAGCGCGTATGTACTGAGCAAATGATGACTGCAATGCTTGCACTAAGTAGGTATTTATTGTAAATATCATGTCACTTCCATGAGCATGATCCAGCACAGGGTAATCTGATTTGAACGGCCAGACCAGTCGTCATGTGTTCCCTGCGAGGTGTTGGGTTTCCCATCGTTTTAAGATGTACAGTGACGTGGGCCATTTGAAAGTCTGGCTAAAACACTATGGAATAAATGAGTCGTTAAAAATTAGCACCTAATACTCTGGCCATTAGCAAGCCCTTTCCACAGGTGGAATGCCTTTGATGCCACTGTTTTGTGTAGCTGGTTCCTTGTTAAGCTCCTGCTTAAAAATGTCTCTTTAAGTCGCCGAACATGATGTGTATGCACACTTACATAGTAAGGCGATGATTATAATATAAGCGAGGGAAAAACATCAACTATGATTTATTCCTATTCTGAACAATTAAACAAAGATTTAATCTCTACAAACATCCGCCGGAATGTACAGGGGCTCGGAACCACAAGCAGCATGTAACGCCATATTCTCTTAAGAAGCGGGTCTTTGGGGTGATCGGTAAGCCGAATGGAATTGCCCATTGTGGGGTGATATAAGTAACCCTCTTAGGGAAAGCCAGTCTGTGGGCTGGCCCCGAGGGCTCATTTCAAGTGCTTAGCGCTCATTTGGAGCTTTGTCACCTCTCCACCTGTCCCCAGCGCGCCCTCCCAGCCCCTCTGGCCGTGGAACAGAGCTGAGCCGCAGACCTTAACCACTGTGACACACACACAGTCGTACTAACATGGTAGCTCACATCCATATCGCCATCCCCCCTTCTCCGCCGCAGCCAATGGTCTATTTTCCCGCCGTCCACTCTTATCCAGCAACCCCCCTTCTGTCTCTCCCTCTCTCTCTGGTGTTTCTTCCCCTCTTTCTCCAACCTCGTGAAGGTTGCCAGGCAGCCGGGAAAGACTTCTCTCACACATACACCCCACGATGGCTCTGAGGGTTTTCCGGATGTCCTTGTTTACACCATGGAGTTTGCAGGTTGTTGGGAAGCAGACTTCCAGCCTCCCATACTATGTGTGTCTTAAGTCCTCTACTAGCCTTATTAATTCAGTGTCAAAGCAGATGTCCAAACTTGGCCTACAGAGCTGTAGAATTAACCTTACTGAAACCTCACTGAAGAGAAAGTAAACTATTCCATTTATGTTAGCCTGCATGCATTGTACTTGTTGTATAGGTAACAACTAGGCTACTAACTAGCTTTCCGCTGAATGTGTGGAGCCGATTGATTGGTTTTGTCTGCTCCTCCCTCCAACTTTGATGTTACCATCGATTGTTCTCATGTGCCCCTGAACTCCGAGGTTAGAGAAGCTGAGCTGAACTTCTGGATTGCTTTGACCTTCGCTCTGCACATGCTCAGTGTATCCACACAGCCCAGAGCCAAACAGACACGGCCAAGCCAGGGCTGTGTGTGCATGACAGCCAAACAACGGTGTGATCTCTTTTTTTTTTTTTTTTTTAACTCACCCTCTGAGGATGATGTATATATGTGATTGATTTTCCTCCATCCCCTGCTCAGTAGTGTGTTTCCGCTGCAGTGCACTAAGCAGGACTGAGTCCAGGCTTGATCAATGCATTGTTTTTCTTTTTCAATTACACTTGACTGAGCTAATGACACGAAAGGTTACACAGGTGAGGTTTGGCAGAGGTGGAAGCGGAGCGTCTGGAGGCCCCCTCAAGTCCGTTACGGGAGTTTGCACGGATGTTTCTGTGCAGAGAAAGAGCGGCTCTCAGTGTGAGCTGAAAGATTCGAACCATTCGTCATCTTTTCACCTTGCTAAATCTTCTTCACTTCAGTACCCAAAAATATTTCGAGACATCCATTTTAAATTCCCTGTGTGAGTGTTGTTAATAACGGCCAAATTTGAATGATTTAAAAAAAATCTGCAAGTAAATAAAATGAGGCTTAAAAATTGTGCAAAGATTTCAGCAATTATCTGAAAACATGTATAATGTATTTAGAAACACATCTCTTAATTCCCTTTGCAAGGTCTTAAAAGGTTTTAATGCATAATGCAAAATAACCAATTTGTATCGTACAACTATTTTGTCCTTGGTTTATGACTGTCCATTATTTCGAGGTTACAAACGATGCGCAATCAGCTTGTTTGTGCAGCGGCAAACCAACATCTTGTCACAAGAAGATGCGATCGGTTACCGCCGTACTTACTGTTTAGGATTGTTTTATATTCATGGGCTACAAATACTTACTGTAATTATGCATTCGCCACTGCTTTAGCGTAGGTTTGTAAAAGGCCACGGCAAGTTCTGACTTGCATACAAATTTGGGTTATGACGCCACCGAAGGATTGGAACTCTGTCGTAAAATGAGGACCCCTCAAAGTTGCAACGGACTTTAGCTTGACACAATGTTGTCCATTGATTGGTCAACTGAGAATTGAGACTTCCATGCAACAATGGAATGAAAATATGATTCAAAGCCATTTGTTTAGAGATGGATGGATGGATATTTTCTTTCTTACACCGCTATAATGTCACACTATATCCAGAATTTCACTTAAGTATCCATCTAACCTAACCCAACCTACATATTTACATAGCAGACGCCGCTATCACCGTCCGACCTACACACACCATTCAAAACCAGAAATCTCCCATCCTTCCCATGTAACCTTACCTAACCAACATTAAATTATAGGTCCTTCACAGTGTCTCTGTATTCACCTGCCCGGGATAATCTGCTGTGCTGCATTAAGACTGCTCCTCTTGTTTCAGCTCACAAAGGGCTTGAGTTCATAGAAAGGAGACCTCTTGAGTTTGACGACTCAATGATCTGTTGGCCACAGTAGCAGGAGGGAAATGTCCACCGTATCAAACCTGGACATCAGCAATGTGTGAACATTTTCTGCGGTTTAGACCCTCTAGATCCCTGCAAAAACAGCACAAGAAGGAAGTGGTCTACCCTCGAGGGGGTGAAGAGCATTGCGTAGTTCCAAATTATCTCTTAGTAATGACGCCGTTAAAGTCCGTACCAAAACACCTACTCATTAGGAAAGAGATAAGTATCTGTGGGAGTGGAAGGGATCTCCTCAAGCTACATGTCTGGAGGGGTTGAGGATACAGTGGGCAGAGAAGCCTTACAGGAATGAGCTGGGGGGGGCGAGGTGCAGCCTTTGACCAGGAGGTTTCAGATGTCTTGGCTGAGTCTTTCAGGGGCAAATTACAGGCTTTAGCGCCTCTTGTACACAAAATGCCTTCATTCTGATACCTCCAGAGGTGCTCAAGCAGCACGCTGACCGACATTGTCTTGAGTACACTCGACTCTGGAAACACTTCACTTCTTTGCCCACTTTCAGAGCCTCTTTAAGACTTTGTTCATTGGAGTGCCATCGGCAGCTTTTCTGGCGGATCCTGAAGGGACCGGCGTAGCCCCGCTTAAGCTTTATGGCAGTTAGCATGTTGGTCTTAGGGGGCTTTGCACGAGTGGCCCTCATTAACCTCTTAGCGTCTTTGTGCTTTGAGTTGGCACAGGGCTGCTCCACAGATAAGCTTTTCTGTGAAACAAGTAACTCAGCTAAAAGACTCGGGCAGTCATTTGTGTTACAGACACAATCAGCTCACATGGACTTTTCATCTACATTACAGTTTTCAGTCGGTATGTTTACACGACAAAAGCCTTTGCGTTCAGGAAATGTTTCACATGCCGTTAACAACACTGTTATAGCAATCCACGTTCACACAGACCTGCAAAATTAAATAAAGTTGAGAAGGAAGTGTACGCACAGGCCTTATCTGAAATATGCAGCGGTAGCTTTGGCGCTGCAGCAATCTTTAAGTTTTGAAAGCACACACATATGCACTTGGGTCTGCTTTTCTTTTGGGTTGTGACTTGTCTCAATGCTGGATGCGCATTTGTATGTGCTCCATTTTCACAGACTATTCATAGTTAACACAAAAACAATAAATGGTGATCAAAATGAACTTGGAGATAGCAACAGGGATAATTATCGATACACTGAAATTTTGCTGATTGCATGGAAACCTTTGTTGATTCATCGTGTCTTGAAGCAGTTAAGGCCAAATGAAGTGCACTATTTGGCTGCAACAGGCAGAAGCGCTGTACATTCCGTCTCAATTAGTTTGCGGTCTAAAAAAAGCAGCATGTCAACTAGGGGAAATTGAGCTTCGGGATTAATGAAGTATCAACATGTATTCCTGTATCTCTATACAGTAGCTGTCTATCTTCGCTCAGGCAGAATTTCTCATCTAGTCAATACGACACTGGCATGGAAACAGGAGTTATGAACATTCAATGACTATTAAAAAAAATAATCATCAATGAAATTCATTGATGATTATTTTTCCACATTGTCAATCACAGAAGTCTAGTCAGTGTTGTCTCTACTTTGGTACCGTTTCAAAAACGTTTTCATTTTCAACCTCCATAACGCAGCAATCCAATGTTTTCGCTTGAAAATGGTCCTAAATGGTCTTGTATAAATTATCCGATGTATGTGTATTGTCGTGGTTCTTTCAGGGGTCTGCAAATTATTTGCAATAAATGATGTCGTATCATTTTGAAAAGTGCATGCTTACGTATGTCGGACAGCGTACCAATTAACCAAACAATAAAAATGACTCCTCCCTACGTTGGCTTTGAGCCAATTAAATGCTCTGCTATAACTGTGATGTATCATCACATAAAGTTGAAACCAGAAGTTTACATACAATATATAAAAAGTCACATGCCCTTTTTTTTTCCCCTTTGTCTGACATGAAATCAGACTAAACCTTTCATGTTTTAGGTTATTTAGATTACAAAAGATTAATTTGATTTATATTTGATAAATGCCAGAATAATGAGAGGCCCATTCCTCCTGACAGAACTGCTGTAAATGAGCCAAGTCTGTAGGCCACCTTGCTCGCACCTTCCTTTTCAGGCCTGCCCATAAATTTTCAATAGGAATGAGATCAGGGCCACTCCAAAACATTGACTTTGTTCTCCTGAAGCCACTTTGTAACCAGTTAGGCAGGATGTTTCGGGTCATTGTCCAATTGGAAGAGCCTTTTGCGCCCAAGCTTTAACTTCCTGGCTAATGTCTTCAGATGTTGCTTCAGTATTTCCACATAAGCTGCTACCCCCGTATTTCACAGTTGGGATGGCCTTCTCAGGCTTGCGAGCTTCCCCCTCTTTTCTCCAAATGTAGCGATGTCTGTTTTGTCCTTTGTAGTAATGGCTTCTTCTAGGCAGATTGATGTTTCAACCCATGGTGGTACAGTACTCGCTTTCCTGTTGATAATGACGCACTTCTACCAGCGTCGGACAGCATCAGGTTTTTTTGCTTTTGCGTTTGAGTTGATGTCCACATTTTGGATCAAAGCACGTTCATTCCGGGGACACAGAACCCGTTTCCTTCTGGAATGGTATCATAGCTGGACATTCCTATGGTGTTTATACTTGCGAATAATTTATGCATTAATGCACCTTCAGGCTTCTGGAAATTGCACCCAAGGATAAACCAGACTTCTGCAAGTCCATAATTCTCTTCCTACAATCTTGGCTGATTTATTTTGACTTTCCTAAGATGTTACATAAGGAACCAGTATTCAGAAGCTTCCAAAGACGTGACATTGTCATCTGGGTTTTCCCAAATTGTTTAAAGGTATTACTAAAGGTCTTTCTGCATGTAAACGGCTGACTTTAAAGAAAGTCATGAAAACTTGTCTAACCAATCCTTATTTTTCTGCCAGTTAGCAATAGAAATAATTTTGGTAATCCTAATTAACCTATAAAAGAAAAGTTTAGTCTGATTTTATGTCAGAAAGTAGAAAAAAAAAAAAGTGTCTCTTTATATTTTGTATGTAAACATCGGGTTTCAACTCTAAATCTGGAAAATCTACATGCGCCCAACATTTATAGCTTGTATTTAATTGAATTAAGTTTAATATGGTCAAATGCATTTTTATTAAATAACTCATTCATATTCAGGTTGAAACATAAAAAAAAAAAAAATCTAATGGCATTTATGGGTACACATGGTAGTCAATTGCCGTTAGGATTATAAGGGGGTCCTTGGAAAAATCCTCTCTCCCTGTAAGGGGTCCCTGGACCCAAAAAGTTCAAAAACCCCTGCTATACACAATGCAGTGCGGCTCCTCTCTCTCTCTCTCACACACACACACACACACACACACACACACACAGATTCCCTGAGACGTAACAGACCTAAAGCTCTGTGAAGCATTTAGCAACACGCTAGCAGGTTTACTCCACGCTGGCAGCTCTGTGCAGAGTGCTGAAGCATCTAATGCAATTTCAACGCAACACGGCTCTGTGAATAAACATCACTGAGGGGTACATCTACTGTACATTGATCCACTTTTTTTGCCAGCTGATCTAATAATCTCCCCCCACCCCCACCCTTGTTTTCTTTTTTTTCCCCTCCTCTCATTTGTGTAGCGACTACATTTGCCTCCAGACTTGTCTGAGACGGTGAGTCGTGTGAGCAGGGCGGAACTGGCAGGTGCGGCCACGGTGGCTTCAGCCTGTGGCTCTGGCAACAAGCACCTGGATTTCTAGAGCTGGAGCAGCTACCGGGCAAGCCACACCTGGAATGCCTCCTGCCACATCGACCTGCTTGTTCTCCCGCCCACAAAATGCCAGGCCGCGCTATACGGCTGCTGCCAAGCCGTTCGGGATGTGCCAATTGTCCCAGCCGGCCAAGGATGCGGCACAGTTAACTCCATTTGATGGGCACGCTTCATTTCATATTTTCGTAGTTGTGTGTGTTTATTGACAATAAAAGCCAACATCAGGTATTGTGGTTTATTCTTCATAGACAGACGTTTCTCATTGACTTACAAGTTTTTTGAGTTACAAGCCAACGCTTGTAATTTTGTAATTTGAAAAAAATTAACTAACCCCCATAGAAAATAATGCAAATAGAAATCTTTCCAGAGTCCGACTATCTCTATCATAAAACCTTTATTAATTGTATAGGCAATTATTACGCATTTTGAAGTTCTTAATCGAAAATTGAAAACAAAGCCTTGGTAATATGAAGACGTAAAATCGGTAAAACACTTAACAGTGATGAAAGCCGAACTTGAACATTCTTACTATGCACTGCTTCCTTATCCTCATAATATTACAAATTTATTTTTCGAAAATGTACACTTTTTTTCTCATTGTGTTACAATTTATTGTAAATGTCAGTTTGTAATATATATCAGTGGCCCCCAACCACCGGTACTGGGGGCCGCACAGATAGCTTGGAGATGTATTTATTTTTGTTTGCGGAACGGGAGACGGGGCAACCCCCCCCGAACTTCACATCAATGATTAGCTTCTGATCAACAGACACCCCTCACCCTCTCTGAAACAAATGCTTACCAGTCCGTGGCAGGGGGGGAAACAACTTTTTCTTATTACTGCTTTTGAAAATATTTTGGATTTACTGTTGTAATTAATGTGATTTTTTGTTTGTGTTAGTGACCTAAATAATTTTTTTTATTATTCTCTGTAAGAGTGTTCTGAAGCCAATTTAGTAGGATTGTTATAAATTGTTGTTAACATTTTTATCACATTTTCATATAATTAAAATATTTATTTTAAAAACACTACTCACTGAAACTTTCTGGCCACTTTAAAATGTGGATCAATTGTAGCATTTCACTTTTCAATGGAAAGTGTTGGCAAAGGCAACCTGGACAGGACTAAAAAACAAAAAAAACTTTGGATTGACTTCATGTGACACACAGTCCAGCTATGAAGGTAATGTTTTGTAACATCATGTAAATAGTACAATTTCTTTATGACAGTTGTTCAGAGTTTGTACTAATGCACAAATATTCAGTCTTCACTTTAATCCAGAGTAATTGATTCTCAAAGGTAAAGACTGGGGGGGGGGGGGGGGGGGGGGGGAGTTTTTCAGCTCATTTGTCATGCATATTAAACAAGTCTGGAAAAATATTAAATATTCAACATTTCTCTATCAACCCAACACATGCTTTGGTTAGTCTAATATTAGCAACTAATGGAAAACCTAAATTGTGCCACGCATTCAACATATTAAACATTCACTGCCATTGACGGTTTTAGAAGTCAAATATTCATGTTAACTGAGAAGCCTGACCGTGAATGGGTTAAACACTGAAAGACAGAACTGAAAGGTGAACACGTTGGATCTTCGGCTAAATTGTGTTAGTCTCCGCAACAATAGGTGGCGATAATGTTCCCTTCAGCTCATTGAGTGCAGGACAACAAACAAGGAAGCCATTTGCGAGTGGTGTGGTTAAAGGGATAACTTGTGCTACTTAATGGTACCACTTTGATTTTGTTCTTGCTGTTTGTAAAGTAATGTTACAACCTTTCCTTGGAATATTTTAGAACATTTATACTGTAAGATTTCCCATTAGGGTTTACATTTTTTCTTGTCAAATTACATTTTAGCCTGTTTTTTTTAATTATTATGTAACCATTATTTCATCTGACTAATTTTATAAAATGATTTTTTTTCTCATAATTCAGATCTTCGACAATTTCTTTTAACTCTGAATATTACGACTATACTTGTAAAAGTCCTTTAATAAAATAATTTTTTGTCAAATTGCAACTTTTTCTTTTTTTTCCATATTACTATTTTATTTTCTTGTTACATCTCAACTTTTTTTGTATGACTTTATATATAATGTCCAATAACAGCTTTTTTCCCCTCTTTTCTAATGTTAGGGCTTCATTCTTTTAAAATGAAACTCACATTTACAACTTTATTATTTTTCAAATCATAACTTTTTTCTCAGCAGCACATTGGAAGAAAGACCTCTCTTACAATGTTATATCTATAGCTCGACTTGCTTTTCCTTCCTTTGAAATAGAAATTTTTTTCATGACTTTTTCTTCGGAATTTCTTTTTCTCATTTCGGATATTACGGCTTCATTCTTTTGAAATTACACTTAAACTTATCAATTTAGGTTATTGTGAAATTCTGACTTTCATAATTTCACTATTAGGACGTTCTCTGAAAATTGCACCTTTTTTGTGTAAAAAAATCCCCATAATATCTAAACTGTATTTAAACTATATATATTTATATATACTCTCACTGTATTTGAAGTTTTCTGTCTTTCAGCCTGGCTCTAATACTCCTTGATAATAAACATCAATCTACTGAAATGATGAAATATTGAGAGCAGTGTATGAATGCAGGAAGCTGTTAGATGCTTCGTGCTGTTTGAACGTTAACCTGTCCTGAACTCCATCTGTCCTGGGCCTCCTGTCTTTGGACGACATCTCACTTGCTAACAGAGCCACGTCAATCAAAAGCAAAATAAGTCAAACCGACTGCTTTATTTCACCGCTGTCTCTTTCCTGTCGTCATTGTTCCTCCACATCGTACTCTGCTCGACGGCGAATCGCTTTGACCTTTTCCTCATTGTGTGCTCGGATTGGTCACGCCTGACATCAAGACCCGTTTGTTATCCGCTGCACCTTTTTTGTGTGGTGCACATTGGAAGTGTCGCATTGGCATTTGTCTTAATCTTGAAGCAAAGGGAGGTGGAAGAGTGGTTACGGTGGCGGTGGCCTGTTTACAGAAGGTGAGGGTTTGATTCCTTTGACCGGTTTGTTCTGCTGCCTCCATCCATCGTTCATTCGATTTTGCTCATTAGGCTTACAGGTTACCTGGCGCCTATCCGTGTATGACGGCAGCCACACGAACAATTCACGAATGTGACTCGTTCAACGTGAGCGTGTTGTCTTGTGCCAGCCTAAAGAACACCGGTTTCTGGCGTTAAAAGAAATTCCAATTTAGTAAAAAAAAAAAGCACATGTAACTAAGTTGTATTATTTTAGTTATCATAGTTAATTTTTAATTTAATTTATTTTATTTTTTTTATACTCTACACAATGTCAGTAAAAGTTGGTTTAATTTAGCAATATCACATGTTCTGCATGTCAACACGGCTGAGATTCGGTCTAAGGCACAACATCAAGTTCCAAAAGCGCCATTTATGAGTTGATAGTAATAGGCAACAACAAGTTATGATTTGTACCCCTATTATCAGTCAGTTGTTCGACTCTGTCAACGCAAATAGCAGCAAACTGGCGTTAGCCACATAGTTGGCCGTTAGCACAACATGCTAACCAGCCAGTGTCACTGTAAGTAATGACCCAAAAAAATTCAACAAATGACCATTGTTTTACTCTTTCCCGTTCACGGAGCGAGTTGTATGATTAATCCGCTTCATGTGGAGTGCCTTCACACTATTGTGTCATTTAATGGGCGCTCCATGACAAGCTATAAAGTTATACAAAGTGGTCCGTTGCACTCGTTAGCTGCGTTAGCATGTTGGCCGAGCGTCCGCTCCTGTTTGTACACTTATGTTGTTTAATTACATTAACACACCTGAAGATTTGCGGTGACATCTCTCCTTGTCTTCGTCTTCATCTGACAACCATTCATACGTTAAATAAAATGTTATATCATTTATATTTCTGAAAATATCTGTGAGTACTTTTGCTACCTCTGCTGGGCTGGTGGCCAGCCTATCACAGGGCACATAGACAAACAACCATTCATGGAAAATGTTTGAGTCTTGAATGAACCTAACACTTTTTTGGAATGTCGGAGAAAACTGGAGTAACCAGAGAAGCACAGGGGGAACATGCAAAGTCCGCCCAAGATTCAAACCCAAACTTCAGAACTGTGAGCCAAACGTGCTCACCACCATATCACATGCTTCCCTCATTCTGCTTCTGTCACAAGTTCTGTGACGCATGCACAGAAAACAAGTGTGATTTTTTTTTTTTTAAAACATTTTAAAAAAATCTTTTCAGACACAATTTTACTGTACAAAATGTTTTTTTATAGTTTTCACAAAATACATTTAGAAAGCTCCATTTTAAATAAAATTAAATTGAAATATTTAAAGAGACAGCGTGTCGACGTTTTTATCTCCATTTGCCCAGACGTAAACCCCGTGTGTCCATGTTCTACATACACACCGACATGAAAATAAAATAGAACAAAAGTAAAAGGGCATGGCAGATGATGCGGAAAAAGAAAAAAAAAAACTCCCATGGTCTTCAATTATAAATAAGGACCGCGGGCTCCGCCGCAGTCGTACAAACTCGAAGCCGATGTCATTGAACTCAAGACGTGTTTACAAAATGTTGCAACACAAGACTAATATCGTTTTAAAAAAAAATAATAATAATAAAAAAAAAAAAAAACATTGTGTACGAGATGAAATACAAAGGCTTTGGTCTGTTTTACAATCAACAATGATTAAATCTGATATGTACTTGTAAACAACTGCCAAACACTTAAGTTTAAAACTCTGTCAAGCAATGTTTAATCATAATTATAGGAATTAAATATTTCTAGTTGCACACATTGTTTTGACCATAGGACACTATAATACAACTATAGCTAAGAGACAAATTGTACCTGACCCTAAAGAAATGTACTTTATGATGCATGGAACATTTATAGAATATTCTTGGTGAGGGGGGAGGTGGGGGGGATGGGGGGGGGCGGTTATAAATGAAATTAACTTTTATTGGAGTTTTTTTTCTCTCTCTCGAGGGAAGACAAGTACTTTACATTTGGACAAGAAACAAAAGAAAATAGAGCAAAGACGCAGTCTACCATTTACAGACTACAGGCTTCCACATTGGAGGTCCCAGTTGGATTCCTCTTGATAGCCATCCGTGTGTGCGTGTGTGTGTGCGCGCGTGTGTGTTTGACTGCAGCCTCTTCCTCGTGGGGACAATAAATACTTTTTCAAAGAGTCTTCCCTCCATTCATGATATGCAACAGCGTCCATGCACAGAGCGTCTGGATATAAGCACGTTCAAAGATAGTCATGGCAGAGTGTCGACAACATGGTTTCCTGGCAGTCCATCTATCAGCACTTGATCGTTCATATTCACATACAAATGGCCATTTACAAACACACCAGAAAGAAAAATAGGAAACAATGACTTGAAGTAGTAAAAAAAAAAAAAAAAAAAAAAAAAAAAAAAAAAAAAAAAAAAGTGTTTTTTTTTTTTTTTTTTTTTTCCATAAAATGGTAACACCGGGCACTTTTAAGGAGGTCCATTTGTCTTTTTCAATCCTGTCCTCATTTGAATGTGCCTGGAACTACACAAGTCCTCGTCCTCCTGTCCCGTGTATACGTGTTGGTGTGTGTGTGTGTGTGCGTGTGTGTGTGGAGTGTGTGTGTACGACGAGGTCCACGTTGGAGGCCGTGGCGCTCACAAGGTGAAGTAGCTCTTCTCTCTACTGTAGTCGAGACCAGTACTGAGACATGTCAGGCTCGCTCCCTGGGACTTGCACTGGGACAGACACTCCAGGAGAGATGAGTCCTACGCACAAGACAAACAGGAGTCACTTTAAAAGAAACCGAAATTCATGGAGTACAGGTACCATAACATAACAGACATACTAACCATATCATTATTATTAAAAACAAATGCAAATGGCAAGCAGCAACCCCCCAAAACAGGGACATGGCCCATTTTGGACCACAAGCTTGGGAAAAAATATTGTAGAAACCCAAAGAAATGTAGGAGAATACATTGGGTAAAATGATATATAGTAATGTAGAGGATGTTCTTTTTTTCAGTTTCTCCATTTATTTCAATGGGGGAATATTGATGTTAAAAGTGTGTAACTATTTCAAAAACTTTAAATGTTTGGAATGCGAAAGCATGAATATCCTGAATGAGCTGAACATTTTGACATGGGAAAGGTTGGAATCGGATGAGAAATGTGGACGCAGTAAACCGTAGAAAATTGTGGCATAAAAATAAAGACAATTGGTACCTAGAAATTAACAAAAAAGCAGGTGATTTATTTTTTTTATTATTAAACATAGCGACCAAAAGTTTTATGCAAATTTTGTGATTGTAGCTACTAGGGTAGTGAAAAAATAAATACAAAATTGGCGAACTCAGCTAAGTCGACCATCCAAAAATGTTTCCCTCCAGGCAATGAAAAATATTAGTTGCAGGATATTTGCACCGCCCGGAACATTTTTGCCACTGTCCATGTTTAGCGCACAGGCATTTGTTGCAGACGAATGTACTGTTGGGCGAGTGAAAAAGAGAGGACAGTCTGTAAGAGACGTGTAAGACACTATTAGATGTGGTACATATAACATGATGTATGAGTGTGCTGAATGGTAATGGTAAAATGGTCATCGCTAGCACGCTAATGCTAATCTTGAATGCTAACTGTTTAGCAAGAGCTAATTTTGTTGTCTCAAATTCTTTACAGACTTTATATCAGACACTCAGTACCAACACATGCGGTTTAAGGATAGTGGTCGAGCCCTCATAAATGAGAATAAAATGCATGTTAGTAGTAAAAAAGAAAGAAAGAAAGACACATTTTGGAGGGGGGCGGCGATTACTCAAGTACTCAGCGCAATATGTATAGGAAAATGGATGATAAAAAGATTCGATAGTGACACCCCTAGTATCTACCCTGTACATAGCACTCTACAGGTTTATCTCAATTGATTAGAATAGTGTCAAAAGCTTAATTCAGTTTAGTAGTTCAATTCAAAAAGTGAAACTCATATTATCGAGATGCACTACACACACTCAGAGTGATTTTTTTTTAATATATATGCATAATTTTGATGATCATAATAAAACAAAAACCCCAAATTCACCATCTCTAGAAACTAGACTATTGCATAACAAACAATCACGAAACAATACAAATGATTTTTAATGTACAAATTAGGCAGGAATTTGTCCTCTGAAAGTTAGTTTTCCAAGTGTTTAATGAATCTATATAAAGTATGAGTACTGAAATGAATGAACTTTTCTACTGTATTCTAATTTACTGAGATGTACCTGTACTTCCTGGAGGCCACACCCCCCTGTGTGAACTGCATTCCTTCACCCAAAGTTGTTGCTCCATAAAATAACGTACAATTCATGACTATACCACCAAGGAAAATCAAATAAGTGTACACTATTGCTGTATGTGCAATGAATAACAAGATCAACACTTTTCGCCTATAAGGAAGACAACTTGGACCTACTGTTCATTTTAATCAGACAGTGACATTATATTATTATATATCTGCATAATTCCCTGCGATTGACCGGCGACTATTCCAGGGTTTACCCTGCATCTCCCCCCCAAAGTCACCTTGCGGCGTGGTGTAAGCAGGTGAGTGGTCGTCGTGAAAGTGGAGGCCGCGCACACGTTGGCATTTAAACAGCGAGTACAAGCGCCAGTGAATCACGTTAATTAGCAATTTAGCACAGAGGAAATGTGCTTCTGCGCCATTAAGTGCTCACGACTAGAAGTGGTTTATATATATGGCTGCGTGTGGCCACCCCGCCCTTAATGGGCCGGAACTAAACTATAGGCTCAATCCAAAAGCAAATGAAATACACATGATGTAGTACCGCCTAATTAGAGAAGGTGGCGGATGACTGGCGCGGCGCCACGATGACTACTTCATTTTCCCCCGCCCGCCCCCGAGCATGCTGGGTAAACAATGAACTGTCTGCCTACCTGTTGAGGTGGTACCAGAAGCGGTCATTGATTGGCTGTTCATATGTGCCTGCATATGCGGGGGCGTGTATGTTTCGTAGCTGCGCCCATTCACAGGCGGACTGGTAGGCAGCATGCAGGAATAGGAGGAGGTCTGGCTGGGCTACAAGTAGAGGGAAGGGGGAGAACGTGTACATTAGCTCAGTAGGCGGGTCTGATTGCACTCGATTGTCGGGCCAGTGAACACGTACTTGCACCACAAGTGTTTCGTTCCACTTACTTGCATAGGTAGATTGTTGGCCATGGTGAAGCTGGGCATTGGGGGCAGCGCACTGTAGGTGTTGGTGAGGGCTGAGTCGGCTCGGCCCAACATGGACCCCGAGGTGAACGACACTGGAGGGACAGGAGAGAATGAAAATAATTTATTATCAATTGTACTTACAAAATAAAACACACACACGCACGACCAGGGTTGCATGGGATACCGGTACTGGAAAAGTACAGCGATATCTCGCTGTCAAAAATGAAATGATACCGTGGATTTTTAGTTTCGCTTTCCGCTGTTTATTAAACACTCGGGTAAAATACGTACAGTATTGTTATGTGAAAAGAACGAAAGCCAGACAAGCGTACTACTAGACTGTAGACGTAGCTTATTCAGCCTGCAGGGCCCTACATAATAACAGTCGAGAATGTAGACAGAAGTCCACAATATGTTACAACTCACAGCTGAAGTTTACTGAATGAATCTGAATCTTAAAACAAAGACAATTAAACATTGTGCAGTATATTTAAGCACAAAAATGTTCAACCAAACCACATGATTTCGTTGAACGAAGGTCCACTATCTTGCTGCTAACACAGAATGTCAACAGCCAATTCTGCGAATTTAAATCCATACGATTGGTGAACCATTGTTTTTTTTTTTTTTTTTTTAAAAAGGGTGTCCACAAAGTCTGTTTGCAACTTGAAAAATCTACAGCATTACAAAATCTGATTTTCAGTTAATCAGATTTCTTCTATATATCAGTTAGCAGTTTTTAATCACATTGCATTTGTGTATTTCAGCTCCATGGTTGATGAAATCGGTTCTGTGAAATAAACCCATAAAAAATGGCTACTCCTCAAGAAAAGGCAATTATGTATCAATTGTCACTTTAAGACCTTTGAAAAAGATCAAACATGCGGACTCAGCGAAACACGGTATTAAAGGACCTATCTAATATTGCGAATATTGGCACTTATTCCATAATTTCTGAAATTAATAACCATGTCTGCAGAAAAAAAACTCCTTCAAAATACACAATTTTAGGCTTGTATTCCGATGACATTTGTTTTTTAGCCATATTTTGTCCTGCCCATATTTTGGTCAAAAGCTTGCCTGAAGCTTCAGCCTTCTGAAGTCAGCAACAGAACGACGAACAGTATTTCCTAATACTAGTACGTATTCTCGGTTGCTTCACAAATCGATACTCGATGTCACCACTTTGTCTGTTATGTTTACGGAATATTAACCAATTCAAACAGGTGGAAATAGCTTGAGGACCAATCCTTTAAATAAACTTGGCCTATATCCGCGATCTGTGGAAGACTGCGGCATAATTTATACCTATATTGAAAGTCTGGATGGTTTTTTTTAGACAACTACATGTGAAAATAATGAGGCTAGAAACATTTGAGTAGGCTTGTTTGGTTAAAATCGATCGCTGTCATGCTTCATTGCAGAAGGAATCCGTATGAGCTAGATGGAGGTAAGTGTGTGCAGATTCATTTCCGCCTAATGCACGACTTCAGTCAGCTCATTGCAATATTTATTGCGTCACTTTAAGACCTTTGAAAAAGAGTTTGGGAGGATGACCTAACACAGGCATTTACTTTTGTGACGTTAAAGGCTTTTTGTACAGTCAGTGGCGTCATGTGACCGTAGACTTTGATCAAGTAATATTTTAACAACGAAATTACAACAAACCCCAACCCTTCCCCCATAGCCTCGAAAATGGCTATGGATAGATTTGTGAAAAGATTTGGGCATACCTGTATGTTTCCGCCCAACAGCGGTATATAAAATGTAGTGACACTATTAAGTCCTCCCTTGTCATTAAAGTTAAGACTTGAGTTTTGTTTATTGCGTTCACGTAAGATTAACAGTGGTGGTCTTATTTTAACACAGGTATGAAAAGAATATTAAACTATTTTTTTTTACACTTCAAAGTGAAATATTACAGTGCGATTCGGGAGGCACATGTAGGATGCAACTCATTACTCCGACATCATTAAAGTTGAGACTCGAGTGTTTTATTTATTTTACGTTTTAATATTAACGGGGCTTTTTACACTTGAATGTCACTCAAGAATGTTGAAACTCATTCACTGCCAGTCCTCCATGTTAACATGGATATTTGAATTCAACAGCCGTCAATGGCAGTGAATGAGTTTTAAAGTCAGATTTGTGTGAGCCACATCTGCGACACAACCCATTAACTTTGTCGTCATTAAACTTCAGGCTTGAGTGTTTTATTGTTTTTCTCTTGTAATATTAATAGTGTTTCACTTTTTTTTTTTTACAGGTGTAAAAAAAAAGGAGTTTTTTTGTGGACTTACCAGGTGTGGTGGGCTGTGGGATGGCCTGGTACACGCTGGTGCTGAAGCTGCTGCTGATGGGAATGTGACTGGAGGAGTTGCTGGCCTGTCGACGCTGGTTGCGAAGCTTCTCCTCCCGCCTCCACTTTGCTCTCCTGTTGGAGAACCAGACCTGCGAGGGGAATGCGGCCTCTTAGTTAACACGGTTTATTTGAACAATGGCGAGGCAATGAAGCTAAATGGATGCTCACTTGTATTCTTGCTTCCGGGAGGTCAATTTTGGCCGCTAGTCTCTCTCGTGCAAACACGTCTGGATAATGAGTTCGTTCAAATTCTGCAATATAGACATGGGACATACTGTTAAGTTCATTATGTAATATTACAAATACAGCTTAAGAGACCAGAGCAAAAGTATTAGTTTCTCTGATTTTGCTATTTTTATGTTCATGTTTTAAAAACATGTTTAGTTTTATTCCATAAACTACTGATAACATAACTCCCAAATTGTAAATACAAATATTGTCATTTAGAGCAGTGATTCTCAAAGTGTGGTACGAGTGCCGCTAGTGGTACATGAAAGAATCACTAAGTACAGGTCATTTGTATTTTACTTTTTAGGACTATACATTTGCATTTCACCTTCAAGAATTGTTTTTAAACTTTTATTTAGGTACAATGTTTATTTAACTTCAACATGCAAAACATTGAATTTGAATCATTGTTTAAGTAGTTTTCTTTTCCTGTATGCAACCGCAATGTTAATGTTCAAAGTGTGCATAATGTTACAGAGGCTTAGAATAATATTAACTATACTTTTTAGGTATAAAATCTCTGCCTCATTTTTGACAAACGCTTAGCCCCACTACGCTACTGTATTTTAATGTTGTGCATGATGGTGACAATTGGTGAGCTAAGCTTTTTTTTTTTTTTTTTTTGGAGTGGTGCTTGGTGCGACAATTTTGAGAATCACTGATTTAGAGCATTTATTCGAAGCTAATGTAAACTAGTCAAAATGTCAACAAAGGTCCAGTGTTTTTCTGGTCTCTTAATTTTTTTCCAGAGCAAAATTTTTACACACAATCATTTTATCAGGTGAAAATTGTGTGTAACCACAATATTTTATTATTAACACTATCTAACAGTGTTGTAGGTTATATTCACAGTGCCCACTTCATAAGTTACATTAATAACATCCAATACAAAAACTGTCAAAGTCTGCCCAGAGAAAGATAATTTAGCATAAAATGTTTGATGAGAGGAATTTCCTTTTATATTATTGTGGTTGCATTGCAGATCTGTGTCTTAATATTTGCCCTCATGTAGCTAACTAATGTAAGCCAAATATTAGAAATATTTGTCAGTTTCATTCAGAACCGCTATAACAAACACATGTAGTCGTTGTTGTCTTTGTATAGCAGCATGTTATGTTCAGCGTATGACGTCCGCACCTTTCTCCAGCGCCTCGATCTGCTCCTGTGTGAAGGAGGTGCGGTTTCTCTGCAGCTTCCTCTTCAGCTGCAGGCGCATCTGAGTCTCCTCCGAGTCCTCGCCGTTAGAGCTGATGGAGTTTGTGTTTTCTCCAACGCCGTCTTGCGGCTGGCAGCCGTCTGCGGGGGTGGGGCGAATTGTTAGACTAAAGACAGAATATCCGAAGTCATTTTTAACTTATTGTCACAATATCAATTAAAGAAATACCAATGTGCTTGCTAAAAAAATAATACAATCTTTAAGTCTGTGTAGATTCTCACTTCAGATCTTAGTAATTGACAAAGGATGAATTGAGGCAACCTCTTGTGTTATTTTTATTTTTTTTACACAAACATTCAAAAATGACTTCAAATCAAATTGAAATAACCTGATAGTTAAATTAAGGGTGTTTTTATTGTAATTCTCACATCATGCCTGGTTTAGTTTAAAAGGAGTTTTAAAAATATATTGCAACTACAGTGGAATGTCAAAAGTCAGGAAACCCTGACGCTGTAATTTTCGGGGGGGGGGGGGGGGTGTCACACAATAATTTGGTGAGAGAAATCTTGTGAGACCTCAGTTGAACAAGCTTCTTTCTTTTTTTAATCAAATGATGATTCATTCTTCTCTGTGGCTTTTTCTATGGACTTTTGCAATACTGGGCCTCACCAGACCACATTTCAGCAAGCAGCAAAGCAACGCACACTCAGCCTGTGTGTGTGTTTATTTTTATTTGGCAACATTTAACTTAAAAAAAAAAAAAAAGTACCAAGTGTTGAGAGAAGAAAAATATTTGGAGGGGTTTTTTTATCTGTAATTTTTTTACACTTGCAAAATATGAATGTAGATAAAGTGAGATACCTTTCAGATGTGTGTTAAAGGTAATATTTGTGGCCATTAAAGGTAATATTTGTGGCCATTATTATTAACAGTGGTCAACTTCTTTTTACACACAATTAAGAATACTAAACCAATGTTGCCCAACCTTTATTGAGCCAAAGCACACATTTTACATCAGAAAAAAAAATCCGACGGGACACCACCAAACAAAAATGTTTATACTGAATACTGAAATCATGATAATTCTATTAACTGGCCTGTTTAGCGATCATTTTGTTGTATGAATGGCAACAGGTGGATATACATATTTATTGACCTTCTGTCATTTAATGGAAGAGGACTAAATTGTTTTGCCTGTCGCTATATGCCAATGGCGTAAATAGAGGAACAAAGATATATAACGATTTTGGGACCAATTAAGTGAAATTGGATCATTTGCATCACAGAATGGATTGTTTCGGGTCTTTCATGTTTCACTGTATTGTTTATAAAATATTGTGGGAACAAGAACTGGGGGTGGGGGGGGGGGGGGGTGTTCAACTTAACTCTGGCACAATGCTGCATGTTGTCAAAAGCTTAAAGAGAAATGTGTCAAGATGTGGCCGGCCTCTTTTCAGAGACATTTAAAAAAAAAAAAAAAAACACCAAACTCAGATGCACGACACCCACCCAACAGACTCAATGTTGGTTCCCATATGGGCGTCGGAATATCCATTGAGGTGACCACCAACTTTATTTTGAATAGCAGAGGAGGCTTTTCAGGCCGATACAATGGCTTCAGGAGTAAAGGGAAACCATTAAACTGTGGACACAGGCAGGGACGAGCAGCCAGTCCTGCCCGGTGGGTGTAATATATGTGAGGTTAGAGGGGGTCTATGACAAAAGGATTCTCTCCCACTGGAGCTGCACAGGCCGCAGTCTTTTTGCCATTGTGTCCGAGGGGAGAGCTTTGAGTCCAGTGTGTTAACCCTTATCCACTAGCATCATTAATCACGTCCACGCCACTCAGGATTTCTGTCCTCAATTGGAAACAAATGAGTGCGGAGAGAGCATGCAAGCCCACCCCCCTAAACACAACCATCTAAACTACTCCAAAATAAGGACAATCTATTCACCACCACGAGGAGGGCAAGACAGCCCCCCACCCTTATAAAAAAAAAAAAAAAAAAAAAAAAAAAGGCTTATCGACTAAAGTCTGTCCACTTGTTGGACATCATTATCACGTCGAGAGTGTGCAAACGTTCCTGCACATCAAATCAAATAAAAAGACTAAAAGTAGCATCGTCTACTGAAGATAATCCAAAAAAGAAAAAAAGGAAAAAGGGGCCGGAATGGGCGCCAGGCCCGGTGACGCTGCGACATGGGATTTGTTTTCTTTGCAAAAAAAAAAAAAAGCGTCGGGAAATAAACGCATTCTTTAGTATCCCAATGTCTCAGCCAGTGAGGCGGAAAAGCAGCAGCACACAAAAAAAGCAGGAGGGGGGGGGGGGGGGGGGGGGGAAGGGAATAAAGATAGCGAAGCAATTGCGGCACCTTTCAGCCGCTGAAGGCCGATCAAAACATTCTTGAGAAAGCGCTTGAAAGTCAAAAAGAGACACTAACACATACAGAAGGCTCCACAGGTCGTCTTATGTGCATTGAAAATGTATTTTATTATTACTACTACTAAGACGTGTTGGGCTTTTTATTTTTAGTTGAACGATAGTATAGCCTATTAGTACTATTTCCGATTGTAATAATTAATGCACATTTTCAGTCGCACGTGATTAAAATGTGGTAAGCTGACGTAATTGTTCCCCCATTTTTCTCGAAAATAAACATATAATGTGTGTTACTTAAACACGTTTTAGTCATGTGCAACTGATTTATATATTTGAATCAAGTAAATTAAAAAGACTTTTTAGGGTTTTGTTTGTGTTATTGTTTAGGTTTACTTGTTCTTTAACAGGTATTAGTACAGGTATTTATTTTATCATTCTTATTATTAGTAGTAGTAACATTGCTATTATTAGGGCTACTATTCATATTATTCGTAGCAGCGATGGATAATTACAACATGAATATTCCTCTGCATTAAACCCATCACATTGATTCCAATATAAGTGCGACTGCCGTGCTCAAGGGCACCTCGGGTCGGGGAGGGGGTACATGGCGGGTGAGGGTCAGGGGGGGGGGGGGGGGTCGCAATCTAATTCATTACGTCATCCTTTTTGTCGCTTTGGTGAATCGAACAGGAGATCCTTTGTCACAGGCCGTATTCTACAAGCCACAAGTCAGTCCTCTTATTGTTTCTATTATAGAGCTTTTGAATAGACTATTATTATTATTATTATTATACATTACATTTTTTTCTAATAACGAATGCAACAAGTGGAAATACAAACTGCTATTTACAATCATCATCATATATCCACATATGTATATTAAAATAGCAATGACGATAATGGCCGGTGGTTAATGTGATCGTTTCCGCTTTAATGCTCGTTAACAGCCGCGGCCCACGTGTCCAAATGACGCGCAAACAATTTAAGCAAATGATGATTTGCCGCGCCTCACTTGCGCCGCTTCCGCTTTTGACCATAGAAGCTTTATTATTATTATTATTATTATTATTATTATTATTATTATTATTTCGTTTTAATTTGAAGAGAGAGAGAGCGAGAGAGAGAGAGAGAGAGAGATAGAGAGAGCGAGAGAGAGACAGACAAAGGCAACTGCTAATGAGCAATTACACGTTGCGGGGAGGAGTTGTTTTTTTCTCTCTCTCTTCTCTCTCCATCAGCCGTCATCGCGTGTGGACGGAAACATTCCTTTGTGCGCGCGCACCTCGCCGCTTGTCACGCACGTCCACGCCGGGGACAGTAGAAGCATTGAGGCCGCGTACACACACAGCCGGAAGCAGCGCAATAATAATAATAATAATAATAATAAAGTGCAGACTCTATGAAGGTGATCATTCTATGCTGATGGGAGGGGGGGGGGGGGGACTCACCTTGATTGGGCTGGCCCGGCACTGATGTTCCGGGGTACCAGCCGGGCCGGGTCCCCCAACTTCCTGTCTGACCGTTGAGCATCCTCAGCTTGTCATACATGCCATCTGCGCCCATCTGTTGCTTCTCACTCGCCAGGTTGCGCAGGACTCTGTTGATCGAGGACACCTGAACGGGAGGAGAAATTTGCGTCAAGTGTGCGCAACGCGAGCGCAGACCGACGCTCATTGGCCGCGCACTTTGCGCTGAGCGTGAAAATACGCACCGACGCAACAAAGGTCACCAGGTGGGCGATCGCGCGCGCGTGGGCTTACACTGGGTATGTTGTCGTTGGTGCAGATGCCCTCCGATAAAAGCCGGTCGCGGATCTCCCACGCGAAGATCGACGGACACTCGCGCTTGTACTGCGCGATCTTGGCGACCACCTCCGGCGTGGCGACCCGGGGCTTGCTGCCGCCGATGGCCCGCGGTCTTATGGAGCCCGTCTCATAGTAGCGGCCCAGGATCTTGCTCACGCAGCCGTTGGACACCTGGATGGAGATCAAAAGACACAATTCACATCCATTATTTAGGACTATCCGGGGAATGTTGTGATGGCGTTCAAGTCATGATCACCTTTTCACTGTCCACCACTTGGACTTCATCATGGGTCTATAAACACAGAAAATATGCCTTGAATGGTACATTAGGCATTTTCTACAATCAATCCTTGTTTTGTTTTGTTTTTTAAATTTAGAGCAGGCATGTCTTTTATCCTCTTCTCCTTTCTCCGGTGTCCAAAGAAAAGCCTAAGTTTGCGCATTGCTCGCACGTGCGCGCTTGCCTGCGTACAAGCTTGCTTTGTGGCTACAACGGGGGGAAAAAAAAAATTCAAACGAAGAAATCCAGTAATGCGCCTAACTAAAGAGGAGCGAGTGGCCCACCTGGAGTATCCGGGAGATGTCGCAGGGTCGAGCGCCGCTGTGGGCGAGTTCGACGATTTTCTGCCTGGTGGAGTCCGGCAGCGGTCTGCCGTTCACGAACACGCCACCGAGCTGGTTGACGCCGCTGTGACCTGCGTGAGCAGACCACAGGCCAATTGCACCTTCTTCTTTTTTAATTAAAAAAATAATAATAATTTTTTAAAAAATGCACAGAACGGAAACCCCATCATTGATATGGCTGTAAATTATGATGCACGGTGTCTATATTGTGCGCGATTCTGCCTTAATTTTTTTTTTTTAAACAACAAAAAACATGCACAGCAATAGAAAATGTTGTCTTTCAAACAGCACAGCAGCCTTTCAGCATAATAATCACATTTAATAAAAACTGCATTTGATGTTAAAACAGCGCCACCGTTCTCCGTCGCTGACACGAAACTAAATGAAAATGATATTAAATAGGCTGTGGTATCAAAAGGTACAAGTCCCGAAACATGCAAAGCTCTCCATAAATAATGTTTTGAAAAAAAAAAGAAAAAAAGGGGGGGGGGGGGGTGGAATCGGAAAGGATGGCCCGCAAACCTGAAGCCGAAAGGGAGCGCAGACTCCCGGGAGTGGCCGCCCCTGCGCGCCTGCCTGCCTGCCTGCCTGCTGCCTGCTGCCTTCCCCTGCGCTGCCCGCCGCTACATTGACTCCCGGAGCCAGGGCTCCTTAGCAATAAATAAGCTCCAAATATAGACGAGGGGGGGGGGGGGGGGGGGACAAATATGATGAGCCTGGCTGACATTTGTCTTGAAAATAAAGCTCGCCGCACGTCAAAGTTTGATCTTAATTTCTGGGAATGGGCGGAAGTCGCCTCGGATCATGCGCGGCGAGGCTAATTGAAAAGATCAGTTGGAGCACTTTGTGGCGGCCGCGTCACTTTGTGACACGGCCGCCGCGCTGCGAAATCGCATCGTCACGACAAATCGGAGCATGATAAAAAACGAGCCTTTCTGTCTGCATTTGGATATCACTCAGACCCAATTGGACGCTACTCGTTTACCCTCCGAGGGGAGACTTTGGTTTTAAGGTGGCCTGAGGGGTTGGGGGGTTTGGAGGGGGGCTGCATGCGCGCGGTCACACAAACGAGGGCGCGCCTGGATTCTTAACATATTAAAAGTGACATGTAATGTTGGGTTTTTGTTTTGTTTTTTTCCCTCTTCCCCACCCTCCCTCCTCCCTCCTCCCTATGCTCTTCGCATCCCTGTTTTGTATTTGACAACAAATGCAGACTGCAGCCATGTTTGTGTGCTCGTTGAGAGGATCAAGAAGGGGGCCTCCATCCCCTTTTTGGGCCGCTACGTGTAATAATCTTCCGCCTTGCGTGGATGTGATTGATGCTAAATCCACTATCATCCCTCTTGCTCGTTGCTAATTCCAGGATTAGCTGGAATTATTAGACTTGTTAGGTCGCGTTACGGCTCCTTCGCCTCTGATTTATGAATGTTATATTTAGCATTAAGAACAAACACGAAAGAAAAAAAACACTAGGAATCGATAAAAAAAAATATATAAAAAAAAAACTGTCACGTAGGAAGTCTTAATCACGCAAGGCTCAATTCCCTCAAGTGCCCGCTGGCCCCTTGTACTCTATTGCGGCAAAGCATATGGTGTCATTTTGGACGCACCCAGGAGTTATTAGGCACAAAAGACCACCGAGGCCAGCCGCGACCTCTGGACAACCCGTGGGCCCGTGGAAGACCCCCCCCCCCCCCCCCTTGCGGGACACATCACACACCAAAGCCATTTAGCTCCGAGCGTAAAAAACAAAAAACAAACAAAAATAAAATAAGTGGATTATTACGCATACTAGAAACTCCTCACATTTCGCTAACTTTCGATGCCCCCTCACATCCAAACCATCCTTTTTGCGCACACATTACAGCACAGACACGAGTGCATATGGAGGATGTAATGTAATAAAGTTATTGCACACACCTTCATCACAGATGTCATACACCTCTTGTCCAGCAGCAAGAGAGAAAACGTTCATGTTTAACCTTTTTTGTTTGTTTGTTTTGCTCTTGTTGTTTTCACCAGGTATTAGACAGCATTCAACGCACAAGGGCCTGATTTAAATAAAGGCGCAACTTCCGGTCTAGCCACGTGTGCTACGTTGTGTGTCTGTTGCACTCATTTGCATAAAGACATTATTTCTTCCTGCTCATGTTTCATGCAAGCATAGCTGCAGACAGCCTTAACGCTAATGCAGGCGCCTGTGTAATTATTTAATAGCAACTCAGGCAGAAAGAAAATATCCCAACCCCCACGTTTTCCATCTCTTGTTATTAACTTGTTCAATAATATTTTCATTGCAAAAAATAAAATACAAAATGAATTAACAGCATGAAATGGCTGTCAAATAAGTGACAATACACCTTCCTAATGTCAGTCATGCAAATCGTGGCCTATAATACATTTCCTCCTCCTCCTCCTTTTTTTAAAAACATGGCATAACGTCACGTTGGGTTACTTCTGTCATGCAAACACTCACAATTAAAACAGCAAATAAAGAATTTAATTTGTTTTTTTTTTTAAACTTACTGTTCTGCATCATTGAGGCTACGCCAGACTCCCACGTGGCTTGGTTGTGGTACTCTAAGCGTCACAGGGGAAATCATAAAAACAGGTTAGCATCAAATAATTTTTTTTAAAAACACACACACACACACAAATATATATATTTTTGAAATAAACTTTTTTTTAAAAATCATCTCGTTCGTTAATTTTAATTGTTTATTGTATTTAGTGCAGTTTAGCATCCTGGTTTGTGTTGTATGTTTGTATTTTTGTATTTTAAACTTGCCTGGAAACAGAGTTGACTGTCCACTGTATTACAATTTAGTCAATCATCTGCCGTTTTCACTACTTAATGCCTCCCTATAGGACAGAGCAAAACAAGACATTAGCACAGCCCAAGCTATACTGATGTACTTCAAAGTGTCACACCTTCAGTTGCTCTCATGTTTATGGGAAAAGCACTCCTATTTGATTATTGTACATCGCCCCCCCCCCCCCCCCCCCCCCCCCCCCCCCCCCCCCCCCCAGTTTCACCAACTAATATTTTTTAACATCGGAGGTCAATGGATAACAAAGATATTTAAATATACAACTGTCGTCCAAATTATTTTAAAATGTTTTGAGAACATAACTTTTGATTGTAATATCTTTTTGCGTCAGATAATGCACATTATTTCCAGGCTTTCGCAGACCACTTAAAATGATGTGACGGGCCCAATTCGGCCCAAAGGTCTTGAGTTTGACACCCTTTGGGCTTATATATATTTCTATTTGTTTTCTAACTTAATTCCACCCCTAAAGTGTACAGTGCTGGAAAAAAATGAGTCCAGGCTCAGGAGGGGGTGTCGGGGGGGGGGGGGGGGGTGTCCAGTCTTCAACAATGCACCCCCACCCCCGCCCACCACTCATAGGCTCCCTCAAACCGGGGGCGACAGCTCGGCCCGGGCCGCGAGAAACACGCACAGCTTCCCCACTAAACACACCAACAAGTTCACATTAATACAAAGAGCCGGAGGCACGCATCCCACCCCCTTCGGGACCATTCACTCACTCACACACACACATTCTCTCACACACATTCAAACACACACATGCGACCGTGACCCCGGTGCCGCCAGTGTGTGAATGCTGTTTTTGTTTAGTGTTTCTTTTTTCTTTTTTTTCTTCCCCCCCCCCCCCCCCCCCCCCCTTCAATTAGGAGAAACAGAATTATTTCTTGCTGTTCAATATTTGGTGGTGCTCGTTTGGTGGCGGTTGTAAAGCGCGTCCAGAAGACACAAGAGCGCAGTAGGGCGCTCAATTGGGAAAAGACAAATGCATTAGAAGAAGCGTTTCAATTGAAGGGGGGGGCAGATAAAAAAAAAAGAGAGAAAAGTAGGAGGGGGGGCAGTGAGGGGGAAGTGTTTTTCATGCAGAGTTGTGTTGTGGTCACGAATAAAATGGCCTAATAGCAGGCTGTGTTTTGGGGGGCCTAAGTGTGCACTTGCTCGGTCATTAATCACATTCAAAATTCCATCACACTCAACAAGCACGTTTAAAATGACGCAAATAAAAAATAAAAAAACTCATAATGTCAAAAAAAAGAAAAGAAAAGAAAAGAACTAGGAACATGATTTTAGGTGACAGTGCAGCACGGCACTTTGCAGTTTAAGTAGCTTTTAAGCTTGTATGGCGCATGTGGTTAATCATTTATTTAAGGTCGAAAGCTCAAACGTTGTTGTTCCCGGGGTTAACTATACCATCTAATCTGCATTTCTTTTGCTGCGGTAATCCGGAACAACAATGTCTTAATTCCATATGCTTATTCTCTCTGTCTCACACACACACACACACAGACAGACACACGGGCGCGCGCGCGCACACACACACACACACACACACACGCACACAGAAAGTGCATGCACGCAGGCCTCAGTTGCTTTTTTGGAAAGTTGTAAACTATGACACACACTGTTTTTACAAGCAGGTGCCTCCTGTAAAAAAAAAAAAATAAAATAATAAAAAATAAATAATCAAATTGCGGAGGCAGCCATTTTAGTATAAAATTAAATTACATTTTGCTGCCTTTTTTAGTGATATTATATTTATTATTATAAATTATAGCACTTATTAGGAAGTTTCCAATTATTAACAATTAAGTTAGTGAAGTCGTAGCAGCTACTTTTACTTATTTTTGGACTTGAATGATTTCACGGCCGCATAAATATAGTTGGCTGTTGACGTGTGATAACGCTGTCAGCTTTACTATTTTGGGTGCTAATTTGCATTACAAATTGTAAATTTAAATGAAATTTCCAACTTGATCGGAAATTAATTACATTTGTAGATGAAAAGATTTTGGGGGATTTTGTTGTTGTTGTTTTTAATGAGTCAAAACGGGGGTCTTTTTTTTCTGCAAGAAGCTTCTTGGCTGACTGGGCGGCATGAATCAATCTGACGCCTTTGCCCAACGGGTCATTGCGCCCAATTCTCCACGATGATCACTGGCCTGGCACAACGTGACTTTTTTTTATACTCCCTTATAAAGACGGCAAAATGGAGCCTGTTAAGTTGGTTTAAAAATATTAAATAGGAGATTCCTTGAACTTGTTTTTAAAAAAACAACAACAACAACACCAAAATAACTGCACCAGAAACCCCACAATCTAGAAACTAAATGACTATTAGAAATAACACTACATATTAAAAATAAATATAAACATGCATTTAGGAGTGAGGAAGACAAAAACAATCTCACCTTTTTGGGGCATCCTGTCGCAGTCAAAACCAAACTATGCAGCCTGTTTGTCCACGGCCCACACAGAGAAAGAAAAAAAATAAATAAGGGGGCAAAACACCCACGATGATGACCGATCTTCTCTCGTGGAATTGAAGCAGACAGGGGTCGGGCGGAGAAAAAAATATATAGTTTCCAAAAAGGGCGCTGAAGAGGAGAAGGAGACGGAGGGGATATCCCTGCGAAGGAGACAGAGATTGACAGTGAACTCAGATGTCAGAACGCAGCGAGTTTGGCGTGGATGTGCGCTGGCGTGGGAGAGAGCGAATGAGAGAGTGGGGAAGCGAGAGAGAGAGACAGAGAGAGAGAGAGAGAGACAGAGACAGAGAGCGAGAGAGAGAGAGAGAGGGGAGGGGAAGGGGGGAGTCATGGAAGAAGGAGGAGGAAGTGGGTTGGGGGGGGTAAGAGAAAGAATGAACACACCTATGCTCATTGGAGAAGGGAGAACAAGTGTATTAATGTATATGTGCTCCTTCCTCCTGCTCCGCCGCTCTTCACTGGCCCATTAGCGCGACCCGACCTCTGTCATCATCACCCCCACATAAACAGCGACCCACCCCACCGCAGACCCCCCCCCCCCCCCACCCGTGCAGCACAGCCAAAAAGCGGGAAACTGGGCCGAGTCACAGCCAGAGAAAAGAGGAGAAAAAAAAGAGAGAGGGAGTGTGCCCCCCCGCCCCGCTCCCTCCATTCCCACAACCCTCGCGAACCCCTCTCATCAGACCCGTGCATGCAAATGGGCTGTTGCGTTCACTTGCTGAATATTGCAAAAATAAATAAATAAATAAAAATTTATGAATTAATTAAAAAAGGGGAGTGCTACACTGCTCAAGCATTAGACTGGATTGGGTCCACGTAGGGAGAGTGATCATCAACATCATCATCATCATCATCATCATCATCATCATCATCCTATCCAGGAAAGCAATAACAATAGTGAATTAAGGTACTGCTGTATTTTTAATATACAACTATGTGGATATAAGTATTGATCCTATAGACTGTGTGGGGGGAATAATAATAATAATAATAATAATCAAGGAAGTTGTGATTAACCAAAGCAATAGTGAACAAAATACAGATGAACAATGTATGGAGAACTACAAACATCACGTTGATTAAATACACTGTGTAAGTATTGCACAGAGCACATGCATCGAGCACACTAAGTACACTAAGTGACATCATGGAGCAGTGACAGCCTTCCAATTAGGGGGCGTAAGTGCCTCACTCAAGAGTCGCCCCCAAACCTCCTCCCCCCCCCCCCCCCCCAACACTATACTTCCTGTTGTTTGGAAGGCCTCAAAATATTAAGATGAAGAGCTGCTATTGTTTTTTTTGTTTGTTTTTTGCTTCTTTTTTTTTATTACGAATTATACTAAAATGCGACTTTAGCATGTAAACTATATCACAGAAGTGAACACATATTGTCTATATTGAACCATATATATATATATATATATTGTCCATGAATTGACACCCCAGTCAGATAAAAACAGTGAGAGCTGGAGGGAGGACATAAGAAAAGTATCATCAACTGCTTGGTTAAAATGCAATAATGTATGTTTTAGTCGTATTTTATATGACTTTTAATTGTTTTACTGTAATCAATTTTGACAGTTGGCTTAACTTTTTATTGACTCGTTCAATTCGTATTATACATTTAAAGTATTTGATATCTTAATTTAATGTATTCCGCATTTTAATTGCATTAATTTATTTTACATTTTATTCACGTATTTTTTTTAACTGTTAAGGCACGTTCACATGTACACTCTAAAGAATAAAGGTGCTTCAAAGGTCTTCTATTGCACTCCTGATTCTATACAGCACCACTGTGCACAAGTGGGGTGCTTTGAGGTTCATTACTGTTTCTTATTTAAAAATGTAATGGTTGTAGGCAGCACCCGTGATTCTATATAACAATGGAGTAATTAGGAATTAGGAATAGGAATTATTTGGTTCTCATTTATACTGTATTACCTTTGGCTTAATGGCTCGTTTTATAAAGAACTACAAAGAATGGCTCCTAAATACTACAATACCCAAAAGATATTTCCCTATATGCATACAAGTCAATATGTAGAAACTTTATTTTTGTTTAAGTTTCTGAAATTTTTAATTTTTAATTTTTAAAATTGACTAAAAACTGTACTACTTTGATCCGCACTTAATCTGTAACGTCACCTTCATTATTATAATTTAAAAAAAAAAACGTGCAGAAAAAAAAAGAAGTTTTCCCTGCAAGAAAAAAACTTCATAATTCACATCTGATAAATATGGGGCATTTTAATTTTTTTTTCTTAAGACTCCTTCCCACTGCAAAAAAAAAAATAAAATAAAATAATACATACAGTACATGTATATCCACCACGTGCTTTTGTTGACTCTTTTGGGTATCAACGCCAACCCCCCCCCCCCCCCCCCCCCCCCCCCCCCCCCCCCCCCAACCCCCCCCCCTGTCAACAAGAGGACCCGTGCGTAAAGAGCGCAGCCTTTAGGCAAGCTCGGCTGCTTTTTATGGACACATTTGGGCGGCAAAGGCCGACGTCACTCCGGCGGCCTGACGTGCAGCAAATAGCACGCGTAAATAAAAAGTGGAGCAAATGAGTGTGTAGCCATGGCCACACGCTCCCCGATAATAAAACGGCGCTGGGTGAATGGCAGCCTTATTAGGGCACACCTCAACGCACCCCAAAAGCAACCCCTCTGCGCCCAAAATGGCGGAGGGAGGGGGGGTGGGGGGGGGGGGGGCAAAAAGGAAGAGTTGCATGATGGAAAAAGGGGGTGCGTAAAAGGGCAAAGCATATACAGGAGGGGGAAGGGAGAAAATGTTCCTTTTGGAAAGGGGGGCTGCCGTGATGAAATGAAGTCATGGAGGCCTACACTTGACTTTCTTTGACATGTGAAAAAGTGGGAGAAGTCAGAGCTCATCAATAAAACACTTTGGGAGTGAAAGAGGGCTCCCTAACAACCATCACATTCCGGACTGGGCCCTCAATGAGGAGACAAACGACCCTGCCAGAGAAAGAGGGAGTGACAGAGGCAGAGAGAGAGAGAGAGAGAGAGAGAGAGAGAGAGAGAGAGAGAGAGAGCGACCGGGTTTTGCCTGAATGGGGGCCCTCCTCTGTGGGCCGGCGAGATAATGAGCTGAGAGGAGCGGCTCAAAACTGTCACTGTGAGGGTCCCGCAGCGAGGAACAACACTTTGGCCAATTCTCCTTCATCAAACAAGCCGTAAACTAAACGAGCACATTCATGGTGCTCCTTTCCTTTTGCTGCCTTGTTTCTCCTCACTTGGGCTGGTGGCTCAAACTGCGAGCGCGCGCACCCTCCTCTCCTGCACGTGCAGCCATGAGGAACTCTCATATTGGATGGTGCAAACCTGCATGAATGAAATGTAACATAGCACTATATGTATATCAGGGTTGGGAACGTTTAGTTAAGAAAGACAGAAAAGAAAGAAAGAAAAGTGCTCTGAGGGCCTTGCTAAATTTTAGAGGATGCTGACTGAACAAACGCTTATAATGAGCATATGTGTTCAATGATTTTCTCCATGATCCTCACCACTGACAAACCAAAGTATAGCTAACCTTGAAAAAAATATATACAGCAGTAAACATAGCAATTTATTGTTTTATTTTTGGTATTGGTGCCCCAATTAGAGCAAATAGAGAGATAATAGATTCAAAATGTTTATTTATTTTGTCTTTACGACAACTTGAATGCGGGGAGATTGTAATATTACCACGGAAACATTTGAAAAACACACTGAAGGTTTGCTTGGAATTGGACTGGATTTTAAATAGACTAGCTTGTTGGACTTCAGTTTTCCCGGCTAGACCAAGGGTGGGGTACCTACGGCTCGGGGGCCACATACTGGCCCAACATGCATTTCTAAAAACAGAGACACTCAAATATATCAAAATATAATCATAATGAATATTTCAATGTTTCCATGAATTTAGTATGGCCCTATAGAGGATGTAATAAAAACTGAAATGGTTGGTCAACCTAGAAAAAGGAACGTAAATAAATAAAAACTATATTGGCAGGTGCGATTTGTACAAACAAAAATTGACAAAACACTATTTTTTAAAAAACTATTCTTAAATGTTTTTTACAGTGACAGAAACACATCTTAATCTTTTGCTCCATAAGGAACGTTTTGAACACTGTTTTGTGTGGACTGTAAGATACTGTCAGAGAACTATTGCTTTAACAATATATTTGGAATTGCACTGCATCGTACAGAATTGATGCAAATATTTGAAACCTTCACGATATAGCTAATATGGAATGTTTTACTCAAAATAGCATTCACAATATGCACTATATCACTGTGGTTCTGCACTATACATTACATGTTTCTAGTATTTGATACCTTGTTGGTGCTGAATATCAGAAATTTCCCTTCCTACAAATTAGAACAAACTGTTAAATGAACACCAATCAAAACTGAACATTAAGACAGAGGTTGTGAAACAGACTCACATTATATCGTACATGTGTCCAGCGAACAAAGATGCTTAGATGTAGTCGCCATTGCGTTTCATCTTTTGATGTCAAGACTCATCTAAAAACAATAATAGTCTGCCTTCGCGGAGCAAAGTGTTATTGCGGCTCAGTGGTCACAGGCTGCAGCTGTCAAAAACTCACCCCTCTATTAACCTTCCTCCCTGACAAAGACACACATACAATCCCAGATGAGTGTGTCAAGTAGTTTTCTTTGGAAACAATACCTGATGTTATTGATTTCTCCTGGTTAAGCTGTAAATCCGCCCCGACGGCTAATTCCTTGTCTCCTCTCTCTCTCTCTCTCTCTCTCTCTTTCTCTCTCTGTTTCTCTCCAGAGATCTTGCATGCCAATAGGCCCTCCGCCTGCTTTGCACAGTGGGAGCATAATATTTCCTACATGTACTGAGGTAAGTTGGTGGGCAGCAAATAGAGAGCAGAGGGTTGGGGGGGGGGGTTCTTGTATGGGTTGATGTTGGGAAAGCAATTAGCCCAATTCGGATTTGCAGCAACTAATGTCAGGCCTTGAAAAGAAAGCCTAATCTGGGCGCTATCCCCCAACCCACACACCCACACCCCCCACCCCGCGGGCAATGTACTTTTTGGGCCCCCATCTGGAAACCTTTTAAACACACACAAAAAAAAAAAAAAAAAAAAAATACCCCAAAAAAAAAGAAAAAGGAAGAAGAAAAATAAAAGAGCAGGAAGATGGAGTGGAAAAAGAATGACATTGTTTCGGGGATGTCGTACATGGCGCTGGTAATTGTAACCTTAATTGGTGTTGTTTGAACCTTTTGCAGGGTTCGTTGAAAACTTTACAGCAGAAATTATTTTCCAGTGCCATAATCGAAATGAAAGAATGAAAAGGCAATTGGGGAAAGTCTCATGAATATTTATTACTACGTCAAGATCAACAATAAAATAAAATTATAATGCTACAAGCAACGACGTTTCGCAAATATTTTACTTTCAAATCAATATATGCAATTTACTATGATAATTGTATTGTTACTACGGTTATTAATATTATTACATTTTTTAAGGCAGATAATGGATGAGAGGAGTCAACGTTTTACAAAAGACGTTTTAAATGTCGTATTTATATATATAATGACCACGACATAATTATGAATGTGATTATTTTTATTAACTAATAAAACACTCCAATAAATTCAAGAGGGTCAACTTGGCAAATGTCCATTTAAACGTGTGTGTTTGCTCCAATGGCCTGTCAATCATGGCACTGTTACATTTGTGAATTCAGTGGCGCTTTCGTGAGGGCATCTGCTCGTTAACGACGACGACTAATTAGGTTTCAGCAACCAAATTCAACAAAAAAAAATAAAAATCGCCTGATAGTGAGACTATGGGCGCAATTTCTGCTTGATTAGAGTGGATGAACAGGACAACAACAATTGTACGTTGGAATTATTATTGTTATTAATTATTATTATTATCACCTAAAACCAAATATAGTGTCTCCACAGAAGCCGCCTAATGGCAAAATTCATGAGTGGTGCTAATGTTGTCACAAGCACCGGCTCGCCACGCGTGACAGGAGAAAACGCTGAAGTAACCTGACAAACTCTCACACTCGAACACACTAATACCGGCCGGACACGCTTACAGCTGAGATAGTAGACCCAACTGGCTTATGCAGACCTTCTGTATTGCTGTTGAGGTTTGCTCTGGTGCACGTGTCATTTGGGATGCACAAGCGTGATGTTTTGAATGTTTGGTTTTTGGTTTTTCAGGTTGAAGCTATACGCCAATGAGCTCTCTTTTTTTTTATGCAAAAAAAAATAAAAATAACAATAAAATAAAAAAATAAAAAGTCCCAAATATGATTGAAGTGGACGTAAAAGGTACGCGTGAAAGGGAGATAAAAAAAAAAAAGTAACTTATAAGTAGAGTTAAACTCACCGGATGACAAGCAGCACAAGTGTCCGTGCGATATCCCGTCCGTGTTTTTCCACCCTCCCGGGTTCTTTCACCCGCGGATCCCCGATAGAACAAACGCGTCCTGGTTTTAGATCCGTGGCCGAGTGGAAATGTCACTGAGAGTGAGTGGCGAGGTGGGAGGGGAGGGGGTAAAAAAAAGGGGGAAAAAAAGTGCGCTTGTTAGCAGCAACTTTCTCGTCACCATCAGGCCGAGCTCCCCTGCGATTGGCTGCGGCGGAGCGTCTACGTCACCCCTGGGCCGGGACGCCTGCAGAAAATGGGGGAGTGCATGCTCCACTGGGGTTGAGGGGGGGGGGTCCCTGCACGAATCACTCTACTGGAACAAGTTGGGATATTGAGTGGGTTTCACGCCACACATCAAAAATGTTTATGTGCTCAATTTTCGTGCGTGGCTTAAAAGCACACGGACAAGGAATACACTTTTTACAGATTTTGTTAGAAGCTATCGTGACGTAGATAAGAAAAGGCTCATAATATACACTTTGTATAATAATAATAAAAATAATAATAATACATTAAGGGAAAACAAAGTCCATCATTGTTAATTGTAACTTATAAGACATCATAATCTTGAAAGCTCGTACATCTAAAGCTTTAGCAAGACTTTTAAGAATGTGGTAGAATGTACAATCTATCACACAATATTTAAACAGTGCACACACATAGCAGCCCACACACATTGTACACGCATGGTATACAGACACACACACACACACACAGAGACACACACATGTCGGATAAAATCATATTTTTTCCATTTATCACACTGTAAGTATAAACACCTGTAGGACGTATGTATTTGTATGTTTGCGCAGTATTTAAAAATAAAATAAAATGTGTATCCTGTAAACTAGAGATATAGAGAGAGAGAGATTGATATACAGAGATAGCTCCAGAGACAGACAGGTAGACAGAACGATAGATAGATAGATAGATAGATAGATAGATAGACAGACAAACAGACAGACAGACAGACAGACAGACAGACAGACAGACAGTGATACAGATTGATAGATACATACAAAGATAGAGCGATATAGAGAGATAGTGAGGAAGCGATTGCTAGAGGCAGACACATAGAGAGACAGACAGACAGACAGACAGACATGTGTGTATATATATATATATATATATATATATATATATATATGAGAGAGAGAGAAAAAAAGAGAAAGAAACAGACAGACAGACACTTTGGGAAATGAAATTGCCACAGCAGTAATACGTCCGCACTGTTCATATGCTTATTCTACCCATCTAAATGAGTCTACTCGCATTTGCGCATGCTCAGTATGCAACAGGTGTGGACAGTAGAGGTGTCATCATAAACAAGGCTTACAGGTGCGTTCGGTGTATTTGCCCCCCCCCCCCCCCCCCCCAACACAACACACTTTTTTTTTTTCTTTTTTGCCTTTATGCGTGCATCTCCATAAAACGGTCCGATAATACGGCCCTGGCTTTTAGCGAGGAAGCCTAAAAGCCTCGCGAGCCTCTTTCACAAGCTTACGTGTTTTGTGTCAATTTGTACAAGGTGGCGTGTAAACGGACAACCGTGACGACCGCTCGTCTCCCAGGGAGAGGACACACACAGGTACTGGCCGGTCAGGTCTGGTCTGCCTGCTCCATTATTATTTGGAGGCACGTCCATTAGGAGCGGCGGTACCGTGCAACGCAGCAGGGTGCTCGACATCCGCGCTGGAAACCGCACGGGCCGCCCCCGCCCTTTGCTTATCAGGCTGTCAATAAACAGAGACGGGCTGCAGCGGTGGAAGCCAGGTGCAGCCTTTCCCTGCAGCCCCCCCCCCCCCCCCCCCCCCGCGCTCTCCATGAGCTGATCAGGCGTGAACGCAAATCTGTCCGCTGCCATTCTCCCTCGGCCGTCACCACGATGAACACCGCCACCCATCCCTGAAACCACGCGTGCACTGATTGTTTTATGGGAAATGGGCCTTTACGGTTACTATTTTACAACTATAGCACATGTCCATCCCCGTTTCCATGGTGACCACTTCCACGCGCGCGCACGTGGGGAGGGAGGCGGGGGGGGGGGGGGGGGGGGCTTTGGACCGTGCACGCTCTTGATTGGCCTGCGTGGCGGATCAACTTTGAAACAAATGATGTCATGACCCACCACCATCGCCTTTAATGATCTGATTGTCTTGCCAATTATTCATTGCACTGGAGCCTATGGTTAAGTTATATTATCTGGATGTGTTTTTTTTTTTATCCTTACAGTACAGTAGTACCTCGACTTACGAATTTAATTCATTCTGCAACTATACACTTCAAAAATCTAAATTCATCTTTCCCATTGAAATGAAGGGAAATACTATTAATCCAGCCCCACAAAAAAAAAAAAAAAGAAAAACAGCCCGAATTTTTTTTTAGGGTAGTCTTTTATAAAAGAAAAAAATACAACTTCACAACATATAGAAATAACATAACTAAATAGAATGGGAAAAAAAAGAAACAGTCTGTGCATCATGATTTTGTCCTCCTGGTGTGCATGCCTTGTCCACCAGGGGGCAGTATAATACAGACATACATGCTACACAAAGAAGAGTTTCAGAACCAACTGATCAGTAAGCTACAGTCATATTGGTCATTTTTTTGCAGAGGATAAAAATATATGCCAGTGAGGGTGGGTACTTGTAGATGCACCCAGCGGAGTGACAATTTGGTGGCAGAAACTCGATCGAAACTTATTCCTGCTCAGACCATGTCTAAATACTGGCACAAGGTTGACCGCTGGTCCAATGCGATTTGGTGAATTTGGTTGGGGCACATGCAAGTAGAAAGATACTGAGGTCCATGGACAAGTCGCTGAGGATTATAACCCACGCAGAGATGTTGCGGTTGATCATTGCGTCACATTTAAATGGAACGAGAGGAGCCGCTTTAATTGGCGGCAAATGAAGTCGGCTTTGGAGACACCCACAGTGGCGCAGCTCAGCCACTCTCGGATCAGCTGGGATGCATTGGTCTACAAAATTACCAACACCAGTCTAACCCACCACTGGCGTTTTGCACCACCCGCCGTGTCAGATTTACGCCGGTCACGAAAATAGGGCCCTGTAGCATTTTGCTTCTTCTTTGGCATTTTTTTGTGATGCCACAGCGGCACTGATGACAACTGGAAATGGAATGTTGATTCCTGAGTACAATAGGGACACTAGATTAAATATTGGTTGCATAAATATTTATTTTAACCAAACGCTAATGCACCACTTAATGATTATAGCAAAATGCCACTAAGTGACTATACTGTATTGTTCTGCAAACACCTTCCTATTATTTCTCCATTACTGTGTCAGGTGTCTTCAAAAGTTTGATAATACAATGGTTAACTAATCTGTGTACTTCTGTAAATAGTTAAGTGAAAATCTCACTTGGCTGTAGTTAAAGGCTTTGACAATTCATCCCTGAAACTAATTAACATTTTATGGGGCAATGAATTTGAAATTAGAACACCTTGGAAGTCAACCAATTTAGAGGCTCCACTGTTTTCATTGTCAAATATAACAGTAGCAGAATATGAACGACATATACTGGTACTTTAATTGCATTCAATTGCTGTTATTGCATATGACAATAACAATATTTAGTCTTTGGCTTTGAAGGCCTGTTGCTGCTGCTCTGCCGTCAAACAACAGGCATGTAGGGTGTAATGTGCTCCACTAATATATTCAATTTAAGACACAGTGTCCAGAGTGTGTATAGCCTAATTACCTCCTGCACACACACAGCCTGACTATCCCCCCCCCCCCCCCCCCCCGCCCCCCCCCCCCGTGTGCGAAATGTTTTAATAAGCCCCTCCACGCTCTGCAGTGTGCGGTTTGATTTGTTTTCCGTCCCTGCTCCCGCGGCCCTGGATGGAGACATTAGCCGAATTCCCCCGGGGTGATTGGATGCAATTTGTCCGGAGTAGACAGCCACGTCCTGGATGTTAGGAATTCACTTTGGCTCAACGTGACAAGGCTGACTTCGATCTACGATTGCATCTGAAAGTGCAGCGAGCGGAAAGATGCCATGCCATTAAGTGTCACGCCCCCCCTCTCCCCCCACCTCCTCGTTTTTTCCCCCAAAAGTAACAATATCTCCTCATTTTACTCACATATATGCATAACAATTCCATTGAGCGACACCTCAGATGCGCACGAACTCAAACGGTAAAATCCATGACCCTTTAAATTAGATTAAAGATTGATATTGCTGGATTAAAAAAAAGCATGACTGACACCTGCCATGTAAACTTGCATTTGATTGTGATTACCCCCCCCCCCCCCCCCCCCCCCACCCCTGTGCGCATTTGGCCACGAGTGGCTCAAGAAGTCAGTGTCCGTGTCGCGCAGTGGGTTGACAGGGGAAAATGGGAGCTAACGAGCTTGTCAGATGTCCTGACAAGACAAATGGGAGCTCGTCACTCAACGCGCTTTAATAACGTTTAATGGAAGCGTATTGAGCCTTTCGGAAAATAAAAGTGTTACACACACTGGGGTCTGCTTAATTGCGCACGGCGAGGTCAATTGCGCGTCAGCTAAAGGGCGTCGGCCTGTGCCCATGCACCGGCACGATCACCGAACCTTAATCTGGATTGCAAATAATATAAGAAAATATACTTCGTAATCCCTTATGCCGGTTTACAAATTGAAAATCTAAATTTGTCAAATGAAAAAGGATGAAAGAAAAAAGTTTTCTATAACGAAGGACTTTTCATGCATGTAATTTCAAGCAAATGTGCCGATGGACAGGTGAACTATTTCAAATTTGTTTTAACCGCCCCAAAAGTGAAAAGAAATCATATTTGACATAAGCCATGTTGTTTGAGAACAAGTTATGTGACAATATTTCTATTTTTGAGGTGCCTTACTCCTCGTGATATCATTTCAATATGTGGGACTGGAACCCAAAACGACACTTCATTAAGAACACTCGTCCAATCAAATGATAACAATACAGGCGAGACATTCGTGTTTATATTGCGGTTGTAATCGTGCAGTGACACTGCACTGCGTCAGAGCTGTTTCTAGACTCATAAGGTAACTAAAGTATTGGAAATAATCAGTATGATGTAGTTTTACAGTTGCTCCACCGCGTGAAGAAAATATTGTACAGTAATATAAAAATCCAGTGTCAATCCAAACCGAGCGTTCTTGGAAAACGCAGGAGTGTTCACATGAATCTCGTTAGATGATGCAGGTGTACCGAATGTTTGGACCCTTTTCGGTGTCTTTTTTTGCCACGTGTAACGCCACCTGCTTGGAGCTCGGTCTGCACGGAGGGGCTTCCCCCTATTACTCGAGCTGGATGACTTGAGTGAATAAAGCTGAGGTTGTTCATTCTTCTGTGTAATTCATGGTGGGCGATATAGCCAACGCGCGGTATGGTTGTGGTCCTGATGCACGATCCCCCGGGCTGAAACCAAACATATTTATAGATCACAATCTGCAAATGCATATTATCGTGCACTTATAACCAATTCGTGTAACGCAAAAGGACATTTAGGAGCGCGGACACTGCAGCAACGGCCTGTTTCCTAATAGATGTTGTGTTGCACACCATGATGGACATTATGATTAAATAAAAGACATGATGGTTCAATTCCACACGATTCAGCAAGCACAGCGAGTGACAGGTGACCAGATGGAATTTTTAAAGATCTCACTTTACTGCCCCCCCTCCCCCTCCTTGATTGGAGGCGGCGTAAAAATAGTCATCATTCCGCTAATGTGCATTACCTGGTCTTGCGCACTTTTTTTTGGCGCACCTGCTGCAGAGGAGCACCACAGAGAAGAGGTATTGTAGGTGATCGTACCATCCGTACATTTTCCTGTGTAAAACTGCAAAAAAAAAAAAAAAAAAAAGTCCAAAGTGAGTCAGAACTGACATTTTAGTGAAGAAAAACTGCAAAAGAAATATGGGCGATGATACTGTCAGCTAGGGAAGTCAATTTCATGCGTACAACTTGAATAAAAACAAAAAGCTATGGGTGAATAAAGAATGAGTCAAGCCAGAAATTTTTTTCAGCATAAAACTATGGGCGAAAAGGATTATTATTATTTTTTTTTTTTGAGAGGACAAACATGTTCGTGCATAAAACTGCAAAAATGGGAGAGTCCGCAGGATGCAGATGTTTTGGGAATGAAACTTTGAAATGAGGGGATAATATGCGTGTCATGTTAAACATAATTTAGAAAAAAAACGTTAGCCAAAACTGGGAAAAGGGGGTTACCGTGGGCCAGGGCAGCCAGCTATATTATCTTCGTACGTAAAACTACAAACAAGTACAAATGATTACGCGCAGGCGGGCTTTAAAAGAATGTGACAACGTGAGCGCACATCTGTTACACGCACGTGGGGGTGGGTGGGGGTGGGGGGGGGGGGGTGACTGGGACTGGGCTGCGTAAAAGCAACACACACTAAATCAGGCAATAACGACGACAAACCGTGTGGAAAATGGACGTACATAGTGCAGCAAGAAATCACTCCTTCCCCCCACCCCCACCCCCCTCTCCCTCACGCTCATTGGATGACAAAGCCTATGGTGAAGTAAATATCTTGAGGATAATTGAACTGATTGTTAGTTGCAAGTTTCTATGTCTTGAATATAAAAGACGAGTGCGCATTCGCGGTGTCTCCCAGTCCTATTTGGCCACAATCGCATCCATAATGTGCCCGATCCTGACTCGCAAAGACGCATTTCTGCAAGGCTCGTCACGATGCATTATTGCGTTTCACGTCACATGGTTGTGTCTGGATAAATAGATGCTGCGGTGCCGACATTATAGTCGTTAAACGTAAAATAAGTTTGACCTCTTTAAAAAAACAACAACGGGGATCTCAAGGGAAATGGGTCTGAGGTTGGGTGAACCTCACAGAAATGGATGTTTGGTTACATGGTGCAGCACCGATGTACACCTCGAGCTTATTATGGAGGACTTCTCTTGAGAAGATACATTTCCAGGTCATTGCGTCACTATTGATCGGCGCCCATGCTGAGCACACACCCAGCCTACACAGTGTAAAGCCTACAGCGCGCGCGCACACTACAAATACTTCTAAATCGAATCACAAACGAACCTTAATTAGACAAGCAATTGCCGTCGTAATTAACAGCTTCCTTTTTTGTGTGTGTGACGCTGCGCTTTGATATAACGCACACAGGCAGGCAGCATCATTCGGATAAAGTCTTTATTATGATTGCTGGAAACCCATCTGGTAATGGTCTTGCCCGGGACCTCCTCCCCCCTAATCAAGGTTTTAATTAAAGATGGTTGAGGGCCACGGAGAACATGAAGGCCAGTAATTAAGACTAACATTGGAGCCAACAGATGCAGCGCGTCTCTTCTGTATGTGCTGGTGCAGAACAGAGAGACCCCCCCGCCCCCCATGCACAAACCGAAGCGTTCATGCATATAGGAATATTCAATAGGCATGCTGTGAAAATGCATTATGGGTAACTTTAGAATGGTCAGAAGTGGAAGTCAATTCCTATAGTATTAGGGCCACATTGTAAATTTGAAAAATTCTGAGCGGAATTAAAAAAAAAAAAAAAATAATAATAAATCGTAAGAAAGTCGTCACGTTACAAGAATAAAGTTGCAACGTATGTGGAAAAATACGTAATTATGAGCGGGACAATGGCATAAGAAAGAGAATAAAGTCGTAATGGCACAAGAATAAAGTTGTATTTTTCGTGGACAAAGTTCTATATGTTGAAAGAATAAAGTTTACAGTGGTAATATTGCAACTTTGTCCGCGTAACATGAATTGATTATCGTAAATTTGTGATTTTTTTTTTTTTAACATTACAACTTTAGCCACATAAAAATACAAATATATCCTTGAAAGAATTACGACTGTCTCGTATTACCACTTTGTCCTCATATTTCGACAATCCTCGATAATTTTAAATACCTTTTTTTTCAGGGAACATCGCGACTTGATTATCGTAACTTTACTCTTTTTTTTGTCCAATGTAACATTACAACTTAAGCCACATAAAAAAAATATATCCTCATAAGAATTACGACTGTCTCGCATTAGCGCTTTGTCCTCATATTTCGACTATCCTTGATAATCCTAACTTTTTTTCGCTTTTTAACATCACAATTTATCGTAACTTCACGACATTTCTATTACAACTTTAGCCACATAAAAATACAAATATATCCTTTTAAGAATTACGACTGTCTCGTAAGATTACGACTTCATGCTCAACAATTACGACTTTTGCCTTTTTAAATTACGATGTAATCCATGTGGAATTATGTTTTCAAACCGCAACTTTTTACTTTTTATTTTTATTAAGGTGTAACTTTCTTCAGGTTTGATTATTTCCTCGTTAAATTTTGACAATATCCTAGAGGACACTCTTCTCCTTCAACTGGAACTTTCAAATTCACGTGATGGTTGTGACTTGATTCTGTCTGTTCGTTTTATTCAAACTTTGACTTTTCAGTGTGACCCTAATCCTCCTCCGTAAATTCCAGACGTTGATGGTGCTGCCAGGTTCAAGTTCAATACTTAACCCTTCATTTACAATCTCGAGCACATTTGTCTTAAGTGTGAGGGAGTGGATCTAGTGTATAGATGTTTGTTTTCATATTTCTCTGACGTGTATTGATTTTGGGACAGCTGTTGGGGGTGGGGTGGGGGGGTTTATCGCATGAAAGGGTCTCGGTCACCATGGATTAGTCTGATTCCTGCGCACTGGTCAGACTATTATGGGTGAAAAAAATTGTACGCATATATACATTTAGTTGGTGAGCCATATTGGGTGTTACAATTGCAGCACAATAATAATAGTAATTAACAAATTGAAACTAACTGCATCTTTGGGGTGATAAATTCACACATATAAAGATGACTTAAAACAGCAGTTGCCTTTTTTATTCATTTTTTTTGTCATACATGTTGCTGGTGTTTACCAAATGAAAAGTACATTGCTGCAATGTGCATTCAACTTATGTAGTGTAACGCATTGAAAACATTGGCCCCTACCAAATACATTGTAACGTTTAGTAATATTTTCTTCAGATGGTTGAGCAGATGGGGGAACGTTTAAGCCAGAAACCCCCGCAAAGTTCCCTTCCTGCTCAGCCACCAAGGAGGTTGCACCTTGGCTTCTTAACATCGACACATCACGAAAAGATGCACCGGGCATATTCACGAGCTGTCACAGACAACCTTATTAAGCCCACAGAAATGGAGGTTGAATGAAATAATGTTGAAACATATTCACTGGTTCCACTGACAATTCATACTAAACAAAATCACTTTGAAATGCTGAGCAAGTGGCTTCCTGTGGCTTTTGTGTTGTATAGTTGTGTTTCAATGCGGAACATAAATTATTGTAACAAAACAAAGGCTATACGTTTACGCATAAAATTTGGAAGCCCGTGTTTGATTAATTAGCAGGTTGCTGGAAGAGCAGAACACTGAAATGACGTACAGTTCTCTACTCATACTTTGCAAAATCACTCAGACTTCAAGGAGAAAGAAGCATTTGTGTGTTCCAAGCACACTGGGCGCCGTGGTTGCGATTTATGGAGCTTTTCTGCCCCCTAGCGGCCAACCAAAGCTTTCATGATCGCGAGAAGAACAATGACCTTACATTGTTTGTCTGTATTGACCAATAGAGAACCCACTGTCTGGCGTTAAATTATGACAATAACTATATTGTTAGGGTGAATGTTTTTATTAGTTGGTGACAAGTTTTGATCATGTTATTCAATACATGCACCTACAATCCTTATTTTACAAAGGGGCAGTGGAAATTAGAAATTGTAAGAAAAACAAGACCAGAAAAGTGTCTTAATAACAAAAGATTGACCAGTTTAGTGACAAGGCTATGTAAGAGTTAAACATACTTTATAATTAGAAATTGGATAGATTGGGTTTGAGTAACAATGAGCAAATTAGCTGCCCTTATGCTTGAAATGTCTCTTGAACATCAGGTGACTAAGCTTAAAGTGATTATATTTATGTGAGGTGTGGTATCAATGGAGAAAAGGAGTTCATGTTGCAGGCAGAATGTATTCAAAGTTTTAATAGGGCACTTTGAGCTTTGTACTTAATGCATAAATATGAATGAGTGGTGTATAACATACACGTATTAATATATTTATTGGCTAATAAATACATGAGATTTCCCTAGGTTTGAGTGAATTATAATAATTTTGAGCCAAACAAGAACCTCTCATAACTAAAAAAAACACCCACTTGTGTCAAGTTTTCATCCACCGGCAAGACACATGAATCACCACTCTCATCATCCATTGAATAATAAAGTCATTTTGGAATACATTTATGCAAAATCATTATTAATAATACATGACTGCTGTCTTTAGAAATGCGTGTGTGTTTGGGATATGAAAAAAAAATCTCAAAGTTGTGTCTGTTAATTACACAGACGTCTGACTGGATTTAAACAGTATACAGTATAATTATTATAGTTTAACTGATTCGGAAGTTGGCTCAAATTCTTTAAAGATAGTTTAAAAAAAAAATCAATTTGCTTAATAATGAGACAAGGCTGACTAACTTACCTTACAGGGGCACTGTCCTTCAAATGGTTCTGCTAGTGGTTCCGCTGATACACAAGGGGAATCCGGCCATTAACTTTAATGCTAAAAGAATGAGTCTTAATTTTCCATCTGGTTGCATAGGGAGAAATGTCACACTGGTTGGACCAAAATTATTGTTTTAATTATTACAGGAGCAAAGTGACGGGTGATGAATGGTACAATTTAGCCCTGATATGGTCTAGCCTCAGCTTTATATTTTAGTGGAACTACAATATAATTGGATGAAATGATCAACATATGAAATAAAATTCAATGTTATGGTTCAAAATAGCCTTTAAGTGTCCTGCAATCACCCTTTGCAGTATTGTGTATTGTAATTTTTACCCTCGCTCACCTCTTCGACTGGCATTTACTTGTCAATTTCTGCCATTAAGTGCAGCCTTTAAGTGCAGTGTTTTTATCTACACCTAAGATAGCGACAGACCGAGACAATTTAACAGGCAATTTAACTGACCGTGTGTTAGTGAAGCTGTCTGAGTCCTGCGCTCTGCCAGTACGCCATGGCATGATGGATGTAGGCAGTCTGGGCTACGTGAAAAAATACACAAGACACATTCACAATGATCCTGAACACATGAGATACACAGTGATACACAGACACGCTGGCCTGCCATATTTCCCCAATACAAACACATATGGGCCCATCAACAGCCAAACCCCTTTTCCATTAAGTCAACATCTTGTGCTGGCGGTTGGAACAGAGCGGGGCTGGAGTCAGGTCGTCCAAATCCGTCAGTAAGAGGAGGCAGAGGCGTTTGTCATCCTCCTCTCTGGGCACCATCCTCCTGGAAGAGGGAAGGGGCGACAGAGGGTGGTGCAGCCATGTAGCATCTGGCCCTGCTAGCTCCAGCTGCAGAGTGAGAGGGGGGAGAGGAGATGCGTGGCAACCCATGGGAGACGCTCGTTCAGCAGCCAAAACCGCCTCTGCGCCCTGTCTACGGGATGGGGGACAGGAGAATCACATCAGACGGTACACCGTACCAATGTGAGGGGCCTTGTGACAATTTAACACTGACATTTAGCTATCTTATCAATCTATTGATGTGACAATGTCTGATTGTTTATATCCGAGTGGGGAATAAAACCTGCCTTCTGAACAACCAACCAACACAAGTAGAACCTATCGTGTTCAACCTTACTAGGTTGAACACAATATGTCATTACTTAATTTGTTTAGATTTGCAATCCATTTTTTCCCCAATACGGAGATTCAAAAATCCCTTTTTGCCATATTTGTTAAAACTATCTTTATGCCCTCACAGTAGTACTTGAGGAAAATGATCTGTGAGCTACAAAAATAATAATAATAATAATCAACCCTCTCTGGCCCCATCTTGAGCCTCTATTTTATTGGAAGGAAACCATGACAGCATGACTGATGATGTTACGATATAATTTGTTGTGCACTCAAAGGCACACTCATAGAGGGCACAGCCCCGCGGCCTTGCGTTACCTTGGGTATCAGGAGCTTTGCTAAAACTATTGTGGAATAGCCACCTCTGGGGGGAAAAAAAAAATAAAAAAAAAAAAAATGCAAACAAGGGTACACATAGCAGTTCCCTTTCAGAGGTGGAGAGACCTCAGGGAGCTGAGAGGACTGAGAAGCGATGCAGAATTAGCAACATTTCTGCTCAACAGGTACGTTACCACTTTTTGATTGTTAATTGATTATACGTTCCAAAATATAAAAGTTCAAACTGATAACATTTAGTACAAATAAGCCATACTATCAACGTAGCAGCCATGGCTAACGTCGTTTTGTTTACAGTGCTACTGCAGCTTAGAATTGCTAGAGCTATTTTGTTAAGGCCGAATGTCGAATATTTATCACAATTATGCACTTTCATAATCGCATTCCATTTTCAATGGCCATGTTTGAGAATTGCACTTGTGCATGTTGGTGAGGGGCGTGGCTTAGGTCAGTGACTTGAGCGTGGGAGGGATTAGTGAAGTGAGGCTGCATTCAAGTCTTGCTAGCAGTTTTAACACTCCAAACTACCCCTATAAACTGCCCTACATGAGTGAAAAGTGGTTAAAAAATCTTGATAGTAAACAGGAAAAATGCAAATTGTGTACTCAGCTGTAATTCACCCATTATTATTCCTACACTTAATGTAGCCACATAATACTGAGCAGCCAGGACAGAGATGTGTGTACCATTACTGGTTCAGCCATCCTCAACGCACTTTTCCTTTACCAGCACTCTCCTGTGGTGGTATTACGAAAGAAAAACAAAAATACAGTCACTTGAAATCTGACATGACCTTAGATGCGTATTTTTTCGAAAAGAAATGCCACTCAATAGATTTTATATGAAGTATTAAAAAAACAAATTCTGAGATCTACAAGGATGTATTGTAGCGCAAATGGCTCTAAACCAAGAGTGAGGTGCTCAACATGAAACAGAACATAGAAAATGGTGTAAGGAAAAGAAAGAAATCCAGTGGATGACAATGTTGGAGCGGAGGGAAATGTCACCCAAATATTGACCCATAAATCACAGGTCACAGTGACGACACACAAAGCCCTGGAGACAGAATCTAGCATCAGAACGCAAATGATGATAAGCCAGCAGCAGACATTTAGCACCAGACTCCGTAGCCTCGGAGGTCAGCTTGTCACAGGATCTAAGCCTGATTCAGAGCCTGGGGTGCGGCGTTTAGTATTAGCACTTAATGTCCTAGCAAATCCGAGGGCTTGTTCTCGGGCGATGTAGTCCCACTGATTGAGAGAAGAGATCAAACTGGATGTTTTGAGGGGAGAGATGAGAAGTTCACAGAGGGCCAACACATGCGTTGTTCCTACTGTGAAGTGTGACCTTTAGGGAGGGAAGATCTTGGGGGCTGAGTAGCCCCTTGCTCACTCATTTGTCCTCTGGGATTAATTAACCTCATTCTCCCAATCGGCCTCTGGGATTTGCATTTCAGATTGGATGAAGTCCTGCGGGGGCCTTCATGCTCTCCCACTCTGATCACAACCAGGTGTAAGCATTTAAAAACACATTTAGCATTGTATTTTGCAGCTTTGCTGACCATGACTACCAGTCCAGGATAACAAGGTTGCTAATGATGTAATGTGCCAACATTTTTAATAAGATTTAGCAACTTGATGCCAAACCTAGGTGAGTGGTACAATTCCGTACCTTTTCTCCAGATTCTACGATACATGCTACACGGACCTTTTTAAAGACATTATTATGGTTAGTCGGACAAGCAAATTAAATTAGCGACACAGAACACAAGCATCTGTTTGATGTCAGTAATGATATGTCAAGGGGGACTACTGTGCACCATTGTTCGGTTCTTCTATAGATGCATGCACGTCCTTACAATGTGGTAAATGTCATATTCCCAAAAGATACAACACAAATTCACCATTCTTTCTGAAAACCGGAACATTAATGTCAATCACCGCGGCAGAACGCCAGAGGCTGCCAGCTCACACGACAAGCGCCGGTCCCTGCAGTCTCGTCACGGCCGTCCCCAGACAGTCCACCGCAACAGCTCCAGCTAATCTTCTTTTCATGGTCTTCATTACGACCTGTCAGGACATAAATTGACAGTAAATGGCCACGTTTATTAACACGGCACTAAAACAGCATCCTTAACTGCTCTGGCCCCTCGTGCAAATGTTAGCGTAATACACTGACCAGGGGAATCAATTAAGAGGAGACATGAAATACTGCCCACACACACAAACACACACGTCATGACAAACGGGGGCCTCACAATGACAATTCCACCTTAATACACCTCCTCAAACATTATGTCCGTTGTTGATGACCTCCTTTGAAGACCTATTCAGACAGACCCTTGCTCGTCACATATTTGCAGCGTGAGTAACGACGGCGAGAGCCACGCTTCACGGAGCACTGCATCGACACACTGCCTTGAGTCTGAGGTTTGGCATGGACTTCACCATATAACACAGTAATTACTAGATCAAATCTCCACAAATTGAGCCAACGCTGTTCTGTGATCCCTCCTATACTAATCAGCACACTGAGGTATGGCCGTGCGACTATAAATTGCTGACTTAATTAAAACCAGGACCCCTCTGTCATCTAATTACAGGGAGAAAAGGTTATTGCTTCAATGCAATTTTCCAAATATGATTCCCTCACAGTTATTAAAGGCCTGGGTGTCATTTATTGTTTTAGATTTTTCAATATGGAAATGGCCCCAGTGACAGACGTAATGACTCGGGGAAAACGCTTCATCTCGATAGCGGCCTGGCACGGCCATTTGTCTGAGATAAGTGGAGCGAACAGGAACTGGGGGAAATGCCACGGGAGGCATCCCATGATTGCCTCCACTTTACAGTTGTCATTAAACAGAGCAAAGGTTTCTTTTCTCCTCTGTGGCAGCAATGAGAAGTTTATTAATCTATCCAGAATAGTGCGGGTGGTGAGT